>NW_027397097.1:239016-253897 GCF_003265705.2 Callorhinus ursinus
AGCTGCACTGTGACAAGCTGCACGTGGATCCCGAGAACTTCAAGGTGTGTCTGTGGGACCCTCAATGTTCTCCTTCATCTCCCTTTTTAAGGTCAAGCTCATGGTGTCCAGAAAAGGTATGGGTGTTAGGTGCTTTCTAGAGGGTGAAGGAGATATTCTAATAGCATCAGTATGGACTCCTCAGGACTGTTTTTATTTCTTTCACTCTCTTGCTCACAGTTGCTTCCTCTTGTTCTCTGCAATGTGTTTTCTTTATTGTTTTGATTAAACTTTTGAGTGTTTATTTAAAAGTACATTTAATCCATTCCAAATCATTTTTTCCTAATACTTTTCCCCCTTGTCTCTTCCTTTGAGAGCAAAGAGGATAAAATCTGATTGCTTCTTTGTATATTTGGAAAAAATAGCCATGATAATTTAAGTTCTGAATTAAGGCAGGAGAGAAACATTTCTAAATGTAAAATCAGGCTGATATGATTGAAATCACATAGAGAATAACATCTGAGATCAAGCTATCTTTCTGCTTATATTCTAGGGGCACAGCTTGGGGCTGTGGATGGGGCTGGAATACTCTGAGTCTCAGCTGGGTCTGTCTGCTAACCATGCTCATGTCTCGTGTCTCTTCCCCACAGCTCCTGGGCAATGTGCTGGTGTGTGTGCTGGCCCACCACTTTGGCAAGCAATTCACCCCACAGGGGCAGGGTGCCTTTCAGAAGGTGGTAGCTGGTGTGGCCAATGCTCTGGCCCACAAATACCACTGAGCTCCCTTTCCTGCTTTCCAGGAAATGTCCCTTGGTCCCCAGAACCTAACATCTGAACATGGGGAAATTGTGAAGTGCTTTGAGCACCTGGCTCCTGCCTAATAAAGAACATTTCTTTTCATTGTACTGGTGTATTTAAATTATTCCTGTGTCTCTCCCTGGAGTTGTTACAGGACATGGGAGGACAAGGAGTTTAAGACATAAAGAAATGAGGGGCTAGTTCAGATCTTGGGAAAGCATATCTATATTTCAGACTCCATGAAAAGAGAGGTGGTAAATAGCTGAGCATGTGGGAAACAGACCCTGCTGTCAATTTTAACTTTCCCTTAGAAAGGGATTCAAGTTGAGGCTCGATTTGGGGGTTAGACTTTTCATATGCTTTATTTAAATCAAGTCTTTATTTAGCTTTCCTTATAAATGTCCTCCCTCTTCCCAGTTGTCCAGAACCTCATAACCCTCAATCCACTAAGTTCATCTGCCTGGAGACACCACTGTTCCTCTCTGATTTTCCTGCATGTTTTGCTGTCTCATTACTTGTCCTGCCCATCACTCTTATCCTGGTTCCCTCCATCTTCTTACAGCAGAGACCCCCATGAAGGTCCCAAAGCAGGAGAGTGAGTTTCACTGCCTCTTCCCTACTGCCTTTCATGGACTGCATTGGAAGGAAGCAATTGGTAATGTTTTGTTCAATATATGGCTAAGGCAAATGTGCAGAGGAGCTTCTGATGGCTTGATATTCACTGCTGTCTTGCAATGTTATCATGAGTTTATGGCATCCCCTTCTTCTGAGGATGCTTTAGCATGCGTAACCAGGAAGTGATTAGAGGCCTGCTTCCACCTCCTCCTCTTTCTGATGCCTCTGATGCCTACTGTGCCTTTCTAGTTATTAGCACGGTGTTACCAACAGCAACATACCCTGATTTTATTACCTCAGTCACTGGCCACCTATGTGGATGCTGGATGCTGGAAATAAAATGACTTTGAAGTGGTCCTTGTCCCTTCACACATTCTAATTCTGTATATAGTTAGGAAGACCATAAAAGTATTGCTACTAATAAGGAAATTAATTGATTAAATTAATATGCAAACAATCTTCACCTAAACACAGAATGGAGATGAATACAAGGTGTCTTTATAAATACATAAATGAGAATTCTCTAAGGATCAGAGGAGCCAGAAGTGTGCCTTGGTGACAAGTTTGGTCATCCTCTGAAGGGGTCCCCACATTTGATATTGACCTGAGTGTTAGGACTTTGCATGCAGAGAGACCATGGAAGAGCAGAGGTCCTGTAGATCTGGATACAGTGAGGATTGGTGTTGATAGAGGAAGGCATAAAAGTAAAGTGGAAAGAAGAGTCATGAAAGCATCTAAGAGAAAGCAGACTACACATGCCAGCTGGGCATCAGAATGAGGTGGGGGAGTGGGCAGGCAGGGACGTGGGTGGTCCAGGAGGTCAATGAAAGGCCTGAGGATGGATGGAAAACTATTATACTAAATAATATTAAATGGCCCAGATTCTATAACTGGTGAGGATTCTATTAACAGAGCACTCTGTTTAAGCAGAATTGTGTAAAATTATTTAAGCTAAAGATGGATTTATTATGGAAACAAACTCATCAGATATGTAACTCCAGTTTTCACTTGTATTGCTAGGTTTTACGTCTTACCATCCAAATTCTCAAGTGTCCCCTCCCTGCTTTTGCTTCTTTTAATTACTAGTATTATAAAAAAATGTAACATTAAGATTGCGAAAGGGTCAGTAAACATTACTAATTAACAAATCAATAAGCACCACCTTATAGCTATTAGACCAGGGGTATAGTGTCTCCAAGAGAAATATGCCCAGCTCTGACAAAAGTTGGTATTATCTGGCTGGTTCTATTCCAGTACTAACATTAGCTGGAGGCAGAGAAGGTTGAAAGAGAGGGACAGAGTACACGGCATGTGTATGTCATTTGTAGAGATTACTATTCTTGTTTGAAAGTCATGTAACCTCAGGGACAGGAGTCTCTCACGTTAATAGCCATCAAACAGTATGGAACAATCTCAGGTATTCACATTCATAAAATGGGTAAGGGCCAGGGTTGCTCCAAAATTACTCTTCCTTCGGCAATTTCCTTTATAAAGTTACTGATTTCTCTCCTAGGACTGATTTTTTATTTTCTGATTGTTTGTCTCCGGATGTTATTAAAATGAATACATTTACTAAGTTCTTACAACTAGATGAGAAAGGGGATTCTCACATAGATGTGAGGGATTGACATTAGAACTGAACAGGACCTGAGATTTTGTCACAACTAATCTAGTTGAAGGGGAATTAACTGGCTGAGAATACACAAGATTTCTATCCATTTCAGAGAGAACACTTTGACAGTGGTTCAGTGGATCCAGGAGGTCTTGATGCTATAAATGACAGGGTTCATCAGCAGTAGAAAGAGGATGGACACTTTCCCCTGATGATATGGGTGAAGGAGGAGGAATGCCTTACAAACTTGTGAACAATGGAAGGGCCTAGCACAGGGACTTAAAGTATCAGGGCAGTCAGAATATGAGATACACACTGGTGTGAGAGATTTGAGTGGCTCCCTGCAGGAGGCCATGGCCATTGCTGCTCTGAGAATCAGAATATAAGAAAGCACTATTAAAAGGAAGTCTAGGCCCATGTGAAGCAAGATGACCAACAAAGCATAAAGGCTGTTGATCCATGAGCCAGAGCAGGGGAGTTGGATCATATCCTGGTGTAGACAGTAGGGGTGAGAAAGTGTATTGTCATGACAGTAAGAGAAACCAAGTAGATGCAGGCCATGAGGGATGGTGAAGGAGGCACTCGGAATCCACCAAACACTCCAATCTTTGCTACCTAGGAGCTGATGAGCTCACTAACTATGAGGGTTAGTGATGGCCACAAAACAATCAGATGCCGTGGCGAAAGGCATGACTAACTCCATGAAAGCAAGATATGGACAACATGGAGGTGGAAAACACAGGCATATAAATGATACTTAAAAAATTCAACCATAGCTGTCCCATAACTGTGGGCAGTACTGTGACTGACAGAGACCCAGGTCAATTCCTGCCAGCATAACCAGAAAATAACACATGGGCTGGTTCAGGAAGGAGTCTGTGTGCTAATGTGAATGACAGTGGCTTTGTCCAGGACTGCTGCCAGGTACACCTAGAAAACAGGGATGGAGACCCAACAGTGGGCCCATTCAATCCTGGAAATCTTGTCAGTGGGAACTTGGGAGGTCTACCATGGAATATGAAAGACCAGGCATAATGCCAGGCACCACCTGACACAGCAGAATTATAAAATATTATTCCCCTATTTTTATTTTTCACAAAAATTCATGCCAGGTGATAATTCACAAAGAGTGAGTTGACTCATTCAAAATCTCTTCCTAAATGCCAAAGGTCTTAGGCTGGGAGAGAAATATTGAGCACTACGGAATTTTTAAGCCTTATTTTTAAGGACCCGAATAATATCAAGGCAGCAATGTTAATAGGAGTCAGGTCCAGAAGAAAGTAGGATTGTTATATGCATCTGGAATCAACAAGCTAGGGAAACATCTGTCATTTGTATGTCAAAGTTTGAGAATTGGGGAATCAATCAGAAGTGAAAAATAGTTAAAGATGAAGGGTTTGAAAATAGACCAATTGAAATAAAACAAAACAGAAACAAATAGAGAATCAATAATCAATAAAAATACAAGTCAATTGGCTGACGGATAGATCATCTGATTATCTCCTTTATACTTTACTGTTGCTGAGTATTGCGATAGTAATAGAAGAGAAAATAAGAACATAGAAGCAATGCTACTGATAAATTCGAATAGAGGTCTACACCCTCCTGAGTGTCCAGAAGCATTTTTCCAATGGATTCTTGGGCCTTTCATAACTTCTTAAATTATTAAATGACACACACCTACAAATCTTGCCTGTCTTCTACAGACATTGGACTTTGGATGAACTACCTATTCTGTTGGGGACTCCACAGAACCATGGATCCAGATATAACTCAGTATGCAAGGAAGCAAAGGAGGCATCTACCAATGGGGTTTTGGAAGCCAAGGAGTATTCTGGAATCAAGCAAACAAACAAACAACTGAGGTTGGTGGAAAGGCAGGGATTGATAGGATTCTCCCCTTAGTGTTCTCAGATAAAGAATGACTACTTCTTTCTTGGTGAAGATAATTGACAGAATCGCTAGAAGTTTCATTTTGCCTACTTGTAAGTTGCTATGACATTTCCTCACATCCTCTCTTTCTTCTGTTTTTCTCATATCAGATCACCCATGAAAAAACACACAATCACACACCTAACCATGAGTCTTTAACAATTCTTGTATGTGCATCACAGAAATAATTTAGTGACTCACTACGTTTTTTTTTTATTCAGTTTTATTCAACAAGCAGTTATAGCCTTCCTATCTGTTAAATGTAAACCTCTGTCCTAGGTCCTAGAGGTAAAAAAATGGTATCTTTGCCCTCAAAACAAGTAGAAGCAAGAAGAGATCACAAATGGAAAGATATTTCATGCTCATGAATTCGAAGAACAAATATTGTTAAAATTGCCAAACTACCCAAAGCAATCTACACATTTACTGCAATCCCTATCAAAAAACCACCAGCATTTTTCACAGAACTAGAACAAATAATCCTAAAATTTGTATGGAACCACAGAAGACCCCAAATAGCCAAAGCAATCTTGAAAAAGAACAAAACTGGTTGTATAACAACCTCAGTTTTCAAGATATACTACAAAGTTGTCATAATCCAATCTAATGGTAATGGCACAAAAATAAACACATACATCAATGGAATAGAATAGAGAGCCCAGATATAAACTCATGATTATATGGTCAATTAATCTTCAACAAAGGAGACTAGGATATGCAATGGGAAAAAGACAGTCTCTTCAACAAATGGTGTTGGAGAAACTTGACAGCCACAAGCAAAAGAATGAAACTGGACCACTTTCTTACACGACACACAAAAATAAACTCAAAATGGATTAAGGACTTAAATGTGAGTCCTGAAACCATAAAAACCCTAGAACAGATCTCAGGCAGTAATTTCTCTAACATCAGCCATAACAACAGTTTTCTAGATATGTCTCCTCAAGCAAAGGAAACAGAAACAAAATAAACTGTTGGGACTACATCAAAATAAAAAGCTTCTGCACAGCAAAGGAAACAATCAACAAAACTAAAAGACAATGTATGGAACAGGAGAAGATATTTGCAAATGGTATATCTGATAAAAGATTTGTACCCAAAATATAGAAAGAACTAACATAACACAACACCAAAAAACCCAAATAAAAAAAAAAAAATGGACAGAAGACATGAAGAGGCATTTCTCCAAAGAAGACATCCAGATGGCCAACGGACACATGAAAAGATGTTCATCATCACTCACCAACAGGGAAATACAAATCAAAACCATAGTGAGATATCACCTCACACCAGTCAGAATGGCTAAAATTGAAAGCACAGGAAAGCAATTTGAAAATATTAGGTTGCATAAATAAGTCAGACATTCAGAAAATGATATCATTCAATACATAAACATTTTTAAAAGAGGAAAATGAATCAATCACGATATATGAGACAAACCAGGATAATGATTAACTTTGGGGAGAATGAGGCTAATGACAGAGAGCTAGCACCTGCATCATGCATGTACTTTTCCTCTTAGACACTTACCCATTCTACCTCCCCTTCCAGATCACCACTGCTGCTATTTTGACGGATATATAAGGCATTTCTGGTGTTGGATATTTCTTTCTACTATATATATATTTTTTTTTCCTGGCCATTTTATCCCTCGGAAACTCTTTAATGTGACCTTCATTTATGTTTCCATGTGTTTCCATAGATATGCATTAAAAATGGTCCAACACTGATATGAGGAATTCTTAATCTAAGGAAAAAACAGGGTTGCTGGAGTGGTGGGGGTGGGAGGCATGGGGTGGCTGGGTGATAGACATTGGGGAGGGTATGTGCTACGGTGAGAGCTGTAAATTGTGTAAGACTGTTGAATCACAGACCTGTACCTCTGAAACAAATAACACATTATATGTTAAAAAAAGAAGATAGTAGGAAGGGACAAATGAAGGGGGGGGGGAATCGGAGGGAGAGATGAACCATGAGAGACTATGGACTCTGAGAAACAAACTGAGGGTTCTAGAGGGGAGGGGGTGGGGGGAATGGGTTAGTCTGGTGATGGGTGTTAAAGAGGGCACGTATTGAAAAAAAAAAGAGGGCACATATTGAATGGAGCACTGGGTGTTATACACAAACAATGAATCATGGAACACTACAAAAACTAATGATGTAATGTATAGTGATTAATATAACATAATAAAAGAAAAAAAAAGTGGTCCAACAGATATCACATCAGACTCTATTACTCACAATCTACAATCTATAATCTACAATCTCTGTGATGCTGGGATTTCTTTGCTTTTTTTGTTTTTTTTAGATTTAGAGCCTGGACCCAGGTGCCTGTACATAATGTAGTCTCAAGAGTAAAATAAAATAAAACAACAACAAAAAGAATTAAAAAGAAAGGAAAAAATACTAAGACAATGAAGGATTAAATGAACAAATCATTTCTATGGTACCAGTGCTTTTCCTGAGAATTTTGTCCCATTTTAGGACAATGGGTCCTTCCAAATATTTACCATTTCCATTCTGAGAGACATGCCTGGCTCATACCTGATTTGTAAGACCATAGATCCCAAGACACTCTAAAATGCTTAGCTCTGGTGTTTCAGGTAATGAGGCTTTACCACCTCTGGAGCATTCTAGAAATCCAAGGATCTAGGAATTGTAGGAATCTAAGCAATTAAAATGTTACATCTGCTACAAGTTCACAATATACCTAGCAATAACATCCTGGTGAGGTCTTTGAGTGATTCCCTTCCCTGAGATACTGTGACTACAATCCCACCAATCCCTCATGTGGCTAAGGTTAGGGTTTCACTGGGTGAGTTGATTTTTGCCTCTCAGCAAACTGACCATCTTAAGATATGGCCAGCATTACCCTCTGCACTAGGTATCGCAGCTAAGAGGCCCACTTGTGTGGCCACAGAAGGGCTAGCAGGCAACACATGTGATCTAGGGATGCCCTGGAAGCCCTTTTGCCCTTGGGGATGTGGGATTCCAGTTATTGTGAAGGAATCTTGAGCAGTCATTTGGGATTCCCCCAGTTCCTGTCTTGGCTACAGTATCTTTCTCTTCTGTGCTCTGGGGACACAGTAGCCAGTCATCTGGGCCTAGACTCCACTCTCAGCAAAGTAGAGTTTTCTCTGTTGGGGATGAAGGAGGAATAATTAGAGGAACTAATTTACTTCTTATGTCCTTTTCCTGTAGAGGAGAGTGGAAATGGAAATTAACACTGGTATGCGGAGTCAAACTTTCATTAGTAATAACATTTCTGTCAAGCGTGTGAACATGATGATCATGGTAATATACCTTTTCATAAATAAATCTTAATTCTAGATATAACTGTAAATGTATATATTACCCACCGGTTTTCTAGGTCTCTTTTGAAGACCTTGTTATTTAATATGACAGTATATTTTATTATTGCTGACCAAGCTGTTCTTCACCACAAGTGAGGATGAGTAGTAATGAAGAGGGTGATTCTGGTGGCCACACTGAAGCCATCCAAATGCCTTGGAGAACAGCAGGAGCCTAGCAGTGTGTACTCTGGTCGTTCATTTCCTAGAAAGACCCAGCAAGTTTCCTTATCTTGAAAAGGAGGGGACTGAATTAGATCATCTTGGCCTATTACAGTTTAAAATATGTGTTACGCTTCAAGTATTTATCTTCAAAACTTTAGCACCTTACTTTAGTATCATTAAAGAGAGATTTACTTCCCATTTGTACTTTTCTGCTTGTTTTACATCTTTTACTCAGGGTTTAACATCTTATTATGTCTGGATTTTATCTCAGTTGTCTGACATTGTCTTAAATGTAGAAAAAGTTTTAAAACAGATAAATTTCCTTGATGGAGATCATTTCGGTCATATGCAATCAAACAGTACAAATCCCGATGGAAACTTCTCGGATAACCACATGACTACAGTTAAACAAATGTACAATGTGATAGAACTTTTTTATCATGGTTCTAAATTATGCATTATCATTTTTCAATATTTCAGTCATCATGGGAGTATTATTTATAGACATCTTATGTAATGTAATAAGCCAAATACATAAGAACAGGTGCACAAATAATACTTAATAAAGAGAACATTTATAAAATTAACAATAGTAACCATTCCTGTAACCTGGGATTTTAAGCCTATACTGGGTTTGTGGTAAAAAAGTTGCCACCAATGCTAACCTATTTCTCTGAGAACCCCTGAACATCCAGTTTTTTGAACTAGTGTTATAGAACGTTCTTATCTCTTTAGCCATGTCAAGACTCTGAAGGGCTTGGCCTCACTTATACCTACCCAGTTGTAAAGCAAAGCTGCTTATGCCTCCTTAAGGAGGCGAAAATTCAATGGGCTTCCTCTGCCCCCTGCTGGTGTCCAGACAGGACCATTAGAGGGACTACCTGGCAGAGTGCGATCTTTCAATTATTGTCCAAAACAGGTTGTGTGTGGGTGTCATATAAATAATGGTACCAATAAACAAGCAGAAACCTGGACTATTCTGCAAACAGAAATATTTTTTATTCCATATAATGATAAAGATTCACTTTTACATCGAACACTCTTCCTCTATACCTTTAATGTAAATAAGGACTATTGGTTATTATCCTACCTAATCTGAAAATGGCAGCAAGTGATCATGTAGAGGATCATTTCCAAAGAATAGAAAAAAAAGACAGAGATGCCTGGACATGTAGGTCAGTTTGAATTGGAGGATGTAAGGAAAGTCTCCTCTGAAAGAATGATCTGTTTAATTTGATCACAGATATGCTTTCCAAATCCACATTCCAGACAAAGTGCACAGAGCAAATGCCAGAATCCCATCACTGCCCTGGCCTCCAATTCACTGCTGCATGTCCTCACTACTTATATTTCATGCCAGGCATTGCTCTGGTTGCTAGAAATTCAGAAAGAAATACTATGCACACTGACTGGAAGGGGACATCACACATCATGAATGTTTTGGGAAATGATGTTCTATTTTTTTTTTCCATTTTGCTGCAAAGGGAGCATATTGTGCATCTGACATATGTGACTACTTTCCTCTTGAAATGTTCATTTATTCATCTCATTGATACACTATCCTCTCCTGATTCCCATCCTATCTCAAAATAGAATTTAGGAGCAGTCTCCAATATTTATTGCTCTTTTATTGCTAAAAGGCTGTTATTCTCTGAGGCAGCACCATTAACCTTTGTGGCTAGTCTGAAGAAGCCTGAATGAGAGTATGGCTTTCAATGCATGCTTATATTCACAGAATGTTTGAATCTTCTGTCATCATTCCAGGGCCAGGCCTCCATGTAGGGTCAGGCTCTGATGATAGGAATCACATTTGGAGTCTGAGTGTTGTGTCCAAGGTCAGCATGAATGCCTAAGGCAGCATCTGTTTTATTTATCGTATAAACTTTGTATAGGAGGACAACATTTGGTAGCATGTGGCCAACAAGGATCAGATGTGTTACTTTAAGATATGAGTGTTTAGATTTCACGGAATTTTTTACAATGTATTTGCTTTAACTTGTTTTATACCTCTGTAATTGTACAGCTCAAATTCATAGATTAATTCAAGTAATTCAATAATTATTTGAAAAATGGCCACTCCATGCTAAACCTCACTTGGCATTTCAGTGAGCAAAAACCAGACATGGCACCTGGTTTTCTAGAAATTCCAGGAGATCTCATGCAAAATCAGCATACGATATGTGGTATAAACACAAAGCAGGGTATTTTGAGGACAGTAATTTACTGGAGAGGGTGGGGTTACAAAAATTCCTCTGAGGAAGCTACATTGACTTCTTCACCAAAGAAGAAAAGTAATTGTTGTCTTGTGGAGTGGTAGAATCCTGAATGATGAAAGGAGGTTTTGTGCAAGTAGTTGGAGTAGATCATTCTAGGCAGAGGGAAGATCAAGAACAAAGACTCTGAGACAGGGAAACTCTTAATTCATTTTTAGGAAGAAAGGATTCCCAGAGATTAGGGGAAAAAAGCAACAGTGGCCTAAAATGTTGATGGAGAGGTGAGTAAGCCAGATCATTTAAAGTTTTCCGACCATGATGAATAAAATATTTTTTATTTTAAGAGCAGTGTAAATCCATTAGTGATTTTTTGTTTTTTGTTTTATTTGTTGTTTAGTTTTACCATGGGCTCATGTGTTCTAGCAGATGTTTTAAAAATGTAGTTTGGGGGCACATGGGTGGCTCATTCGGTTGTGTCCAACTTGATTTCTGCTCTGGTCATGATCTTAGGATCTTTGGGCTCTGGGCTCAGCTTGAAGTCTGCTTCTACCATTTGCTCTTCTCTCCCTCTCTCTCTCCCCCTCTTTTTTCCCTTCTCTGTCTCTCTCAAATAAATAAAGGAAGAAAATCTTAATAAAAAAGAAAATAGGTTTGGTTTTTCTGGGGAGAATACATGTTTAGGGGGAAGGGCGAAAACAATAAAAATAGCTGGTAAATTATTATAATAGCCAAGGAACAAATAAGAATATTATGTACCAAGACAGTGGTAGTGTATAGTGTATACGTGAGAAGTGGATAGGTTGTGGGTATGCTTGAGGCTGGAAATGAAAGAAAGAGGTGAAGGATTTGATAGCCAGGAGAAGGAAGGAAAGAGACGCATCAAGAAAGCCTCTTGAGAGTTTTCTTAAGCAATCCTGTGATTCGTGGAGTCATTTTATGATATCAGGAGGAAATGGGGAAAGGATTGATTTCTGAGGAAAACCAAGTATTTTTTTGTTATAATAAGAATTTTTGGATTAAATATGCAGACGAAGATATAAAGTACATGGTTGTATCCATGAGTCTGAGCTCATGGCAGAGGTGAGGACTTTGAGGAGCACATTTCAGCCTACCACACAGAATAAAAATTAATATTACCCCCACCCCCCATCTGGGAGCTTACAATTCGGTATGTAACAGAGACCTTAGTTAATCTGTAGTCTCATGAATATCACACTGTAAATTGAATAAGCTATATAAAGATAAATATATGTTACCAACATAATAGATATGTGGGGAAAATCTGTCTCAGGTAAGGTGCTTCCTGAAAAGTGATGGCTGAGTTGCAGAGAAAAAATACAAGATTATTTTACAAAGAGGAGGAAGAGGTTGGGGAGAAGATGGGAAAGACTATCTCTGTGAAAAGAACATCTCAAGCAGAAAGAATATCTGAAAAAACATCTCCGGAAAGAAGAGAAATGGTGCTTTTGAGAAAGAAAAGAAGTGCTCAGGGTGGACACATTTTTTTTTTCAAAAGGTAAAGACTCCAATCATTCAAGGAAGGAGACAAATAAAAATAGTGGGCTAAATTATTTCACATGGAGAGGGGCTCAGGGCAAGAATTAACAGTGGAGGGGATTCTAGAAGGGGTCTGATAAGGATACAGGGTGCATTCAGAAGAAGGGTAGCCTGAGGGTTGCCTGTTGTGCTAGGATGACAAAGATGAGGAATGGTCCACAAGGGGAAGCCAGACTCTGAAGTTAATGGAACATGTTGGAAGGGTGAAATGAAACATAAAAACCCGTATGGACTTTAAAATCCCTGCCTACACTCTAAGAGCCATTAACTCTTTTATGATGACTCCCAGGACCAGAACCCTAAGAGGGGAAACAATGTGTGGAAGAAGACAATTAATGCTTTCAAGGAGGCTATTTAAAATTCTGGACTTAACTATGCACATTGGCCTTCTTTTTGATCTTTAGAATGCTAGGTTCTAAGGAAGAGAAAAAAATTGCTCACTCCTTCAATAAATGCATATTAAATGAATAGTGAGCCTACTGATTCAATGAGTGAATAAGTGGGTAGAGAACACTGGGCTGATGTCAGAAGCTGAGAGTCTTCAACCCAAGTCTCCCTGTCACAAGGGCATAGGTAAGCTGAACATCTCGGCGTGAGAGCTCTCATGGGAGATCACTCATTAAAGGTCTCATGCATAAATATGTCTCTTTGCTTGTCACTGCAGAGAAAAAGTACTTGTTGGCTGTGTCATCCAGAGTGGAACAATACAGTAATGTCTTAACTAAGGACTGTTTGGAGGAAAAATTCACTTGGAGACAGCAGAAAGTGGAAAATTATGGGTACACAGTGATTAGTTAAATAGATTCTGGATACTTAATGAATTGAAGGGGAGGAAACTAATAATTACTTTGAGAACCTCAGCTCTCAATTTTACAGCTACGTCCTTTGACCAGAATCCCTGAGAAGATATCCCAGGCAACATATCCTCTCTGGAAATTAGTTTCTTCCTCTAGTCTATTCATTTTCACTGTGGGTTCTAAGGACATCTGTGCACCTGCCAGTGGATGAATAATGGCTCTGAAATGACATCGGGAGGACACTATTCTCTTCCAGGCAGCAGATAATACATCTTTATTTTTTTAATTTTTTAATTTTTTAAAGATTTTATTTATTTATTTGAGAGAGAGAGAGAGAATGAGAGATAGAGAGCACGAGAGGGAAGAGGGTCAGAGGGAGAAGCAGACTCCCTGCTGAGCAGGGAGCCCGATGTGGGACTCGATCCCAGGACTCCGGGATCATGACCTGAGCCGAAGGCAGTCGCTTAACCAACTGAGCCACCCAGGCGCCCGATAATACATCTTTAAAGATCAGAGTTGCTCGGCTAACATTTCCTACACTTAATTAACTTTAAGCACAATTTTATTAGCAATTTCACTTAACTCATCAGAAAATGGAGCATTTCCTTTGAAAAACACTTTCTTGCTGCCTGGAAGAAGTATCCCAGTGCCAGAATGATTGCTTTGAGAAGCCCTAGCATAAATTCTTCGTCATTCTCACTGCATTTTCTGGCCTGGAGCAGCAATATCCCTGGATCTCCCTTCCCTTCTCCACCATCTATGCCATGGTCTTCCTGGGAAACCGCCTGGTGCTGCATGTGATCCGGACTGAGCCGAGCCCCTGTGCATGGGGCTGTCCACAGTGCACACGATGCTGGGCATCCTGTGGGGGTTCATTCGAGAAATCAGCCTGGATTCCTGCATTGCCCAGTCCTACTTCATGCATGGTTTGTCTTTAATGGAGTCCTCTGTCCTCCTCACTATGGCCTTTGATAGTTATATCGCTATTTGCCATCCACTGTGTTATTCCTCCATTCTGAATAATTCCGGGATTTTCAAAATTGGGCTCACCATAGTAGTGAGGAGTTTCTTCTTTATTACACCCCCTATCATCAATCTGAAATTTTTCCATTACTGCAGTTCCCACATCCTCTCTCACTCATTCTGCCTGCACCAGGACCTTCTCTGCTTAGTTAGCTCAGACATCAGATTTAATAGCTACTATGCCCTGAGGCTGGTCATTTTCACGCTGTTGTTGGATGCTGTTCTGATCCTTTACTCCTAGGGCAGTCCTGGCAATTGCCTCTCAGGAGGAGTGGCATAAATCGTTTCAGACCTGCATCTCCCACATTTGTGCTGTTCTGATGTTCTACATCCCTATCATTAGCCTAACAATGGTGCACTGTTTTGGCAAACATCTCTCCCCTGTGATCCATGTACTTATGGGCAACATCTACATCCTTTTCCCACCTTTGATGAACCCCATCATCTACAGTGTCAAGACCCAGCAGATTCAGAGCAGAATGCTCAGACTCTTTTCTCTGAAAATATGTTGTGATGCTCAGGTCTTTTAAAGAACGAAAGAGCAACAATAATTAACACACACTATGTAATATGAAAACATGAATTTTATTGGAATTAGAGCTTTAGCGCAGAGTGTATGATTCTTGATTTTAAAACATATATAAACATAAATCCAGAGAATCACCTATGAACAAGTTCCATTTTAACCTAAGTTTTTAAAAATTTTTTATTGTTATGTTAATCACCATACATTACATCATTAGTTTTTGATGTAGTGTTCCATGATTCATTGTTTGCATATAACACCCAGTGCTCCACGCAGAACGTGCCCTCCTAAATACCCATCACCAGGCTAACCAA
>NW_027397097.1:253997-257130 GCF_003265705.2 Callorhinus ursinus
ACTTACTCCCCTTCATTCTTCCCCTCCTGCTATCTTCTTCTTCTTTTTTTCTTCTTAACATATATTACATTATTTGTTTCAGAAGTACAGATCTGAGATTCAACAGTCTTGCACAATTCACAGCACTCACCATAGCACACACCCTCCCCAATGTCTATCACCCAGCCACCCCATCCCTCCCATCCCCCACCACTCCAGCAACCCTCAGTTTGTTTCCTGAGATTAAGAATTCCTCATATCAGTGAGGTCATATGATACATGTCTTTCTCTGATTGACTTATTTCACTCAGCATAACAGCCTCCAGTTCCATCCACGTCGTTGCAAATGGCTAGATCTCATTCCTTTTGATGGCTGCATAATACTCCATTGTGTATATATCCCACATCTTCTTTATCCATTCATCTGTCGATGGACATCTTGGCTCTTTCCACAGTTTGGCTATTGTGGACATTGCTGCTATAAATATTGGGATGCACGTACCCCTTTGGATTCCTACATTTGTATCTTTGTGGTAAATGCCCTGTAGTGCAATTGATGGATCGTATGGTAGCTCTATTTTCAACTGTTTGAGGAACCTCCATACTGTTCTCCAGAGTGGTTGCACCAGCTTGCATTCCCACCAACAGTGTAGGAGGGTTCCCCTTTCTCCGCATCCCCGCCAACATCTGTCGTTTCCTGACTTGTTAATTTTAGCCATTCTGACGGGTGTGAGGTGGTATCTCATTGAGGTTTGGATTTGGATTTCCCTGATGCCGAGTGATGTTGAGGACTTTTTCATGTGTCTGTTGGCCATTTGGATGTCTTCTTTGGAAAAATGTCTGTTCATGTCTTCTGCCCATTTCTTGATTGGATCATTTGTTCTTTGGGTGTTGAGTTTGAGAAGTTCTTTATAGATTTTGGATACTAGCCCTTTATCTGATATGTCATTTGCAAATATCTTCTCCCATTCTGTCGGTTGTCTTTTGGTTTTGTGGACTGTTTCTTTTGCTGTGCAAAAGCTTTTTATCTTGATGAAATCCCAATGTGTTTCTTTGCTTTTGTTATTAATTGCCTTATATAATTGGCTGCTTCCATGTTAGGGGCATAGATATTTACAATTGTTAGATCTTCTTGTTGGATAGACTCTTTAAGTAGGTTATAGTGTTCTTCCTCATCTCTTATTACAGTCTTTGTTTTAAAATTTAATTTGTCTGATATAAGGATTGCCACCCCAGCTTTCTTTTGGTGTCCATTAGCATGGTAAATGGTTTTCCACCCCCCCACTTTCAATCTGGGGGTGTCTTTGGGTCTAAAATGAGTCTCTTGCAGACAGCATATGGATGGGTCTTGTTTTTTAATCCAATCTGATAGCCTGTGTCTTTTGATTGGGGCATTTAGCCCATTTACATTCAGGGAACTATTGAAAGGTATGAATTTAGTGCCATTGTATTGCCTGTAAGGTGACTGTTACTGTATGTTGTCTGTGGTCCTTTCTGATCTATGCTGCTTTTAGGCTCTCTCTTTGCTTAGAGGACCCCTTTCAATATTTCCTGTAGGGCTGGTTTCCTGTTTGCAAATTCCTTTAGTTTTTGTTTGTCCTGGAAGCTTTTTATCTCTCCTTCTATTTTCAATGACAACCTAGCTGGATATAGTATTCTTGGCTGCATATTTTTCTCGTTTAGTGCTCTGAAGATATCATGCTAGTCCTTTCTGGCCTGCCAGGTCCCTGTGGATAGGTCTGTTGCCAATCTAATGTTTCTACCATTATAAGTTACATATCTCTTCTCCCGAGCTGCTTTCAGGATTTTCTCTTTGTCTCTGAGACTCCTACGTTTTACTAGTAGATGTCGGGGTGTTGACTTATTTTTATTGATTTTGAGAGGGGTTCTCTGTGCCTCCTGGATTTTAATGCCTGTTTCCTTCCTCACATCAGGGAAGTTCTCTGCTATAATTTTCTCCAATATACCTTCTGCCCCTCTCTCTCTTTCTTCTTCTTCTGGGATCCCAATTATTCTAATGTTGTTTCATCTTATGGTATCGCTTATCTCTCGAATTCTGCCCTCGTGATCCTGTAGTTGTTTCTCTTTTTCTCAGCCTCTTTATTTTCCATCATGTGGTCTTCTATATCGCTGATTCTCTCTTTTGCCTTATTTATCCTAGCAGTTAGTGCCCCCATTTTTGATTGCACCTCATTAATAGCCTTTTTGATTTCGACTTGGTTAGATTTTAGTTCTTTTATTTCTCCATAAAAGGTGTCTCTAATTACTTCCATGCTTTTTTCAAGCCCAGCTAGTATCTTTAAAGTCATGATTCTGAACTCTAGGTCAGACATCGTACTAATGTCCATATTGAGTAGGTCCCTGGCTGATGGTACTACCTCTTGTTCTTTTTGCTGAGGTGATTTTTTTCGTCTTGTCATTTTGTCCAGAGGAGAATAGATGAATGAGAGAACAAAATGCTAACAGGTTAACAACGTCCCCAGCAAATATACTGTATACAAATCAGAAAAGACCTGAAACCAGGGGAAAAGAAAGGGAAAAAAGAAAAAAAGAAAGAGAAAAAGAAAAAGATAAAAACAAACAAAAACAGAACAAAACAAAAAAAACCGGAATATGATCAAATATGATCAAACTAGTGTATAGATCAGTGCCACACACTAGATTTTGGGTGTATTTTGGTCTGTTAGAAGAAAGTGCCTCCTAAAATTTTAAAGGAAGAAAGACTTATATATGTACAAAATAAGGGCTGATACAATGAAGGGATGGAAGATGACTGTAAAGATCAAAAGTATAAAAGATTTTATAAAAGGAATTGCTAAGATAAGAAGTTGTTTGAAAAAAGAAAGAAGATTAAAAAAAAAGAGAAAAGAAAAAAAAAAGGAGAGAATATGATCAGGCAGGAGACTAGAACAAAGCCATACACTAGTGATTTAGGGGATATTTTGATCTCCTAGAAGAAACTGTATCTTAAATTTTAAAGAGGGGCGCCTGGGTGGCTCAGATGGTTAAGCATCTGCCTTCGGCTCAGGTCATGATCCCGGGGTCGTGGGGTCGAGCCCCGCATCGGGCTCCTGGCTCAGCGAGGAGCCTGCTTCTCCCTCTGCCTCTCTCCCTGCTCATGCTTTCTCTCTCTGTATCTCTGTGTCTCAAATGA
>NW_027397097.1:287130-306632 GCF_003265705.2 Callorhinus ursinus
AGCCTCCATGAGCCCATGTACATTTTTGTAGGCATGCTAGGAGTCACAGATATTGCACTTGCAACCACCATTATGCCCAAGATGCTTGGCATATTCTGGTTTCATGTGCCAGAGGTTTATTTTGATTCTTGCTTGCTTCAAATGTGGCTCATCCACTCATTTCAGTGCATAGAGTCAGGCATCCTCCTGGCCATGGCTCTGGACCGTTATGTGGCCATCTGTTATCCACTAAGACATGGTGCCATCTTCACCCACCAGCTGGTCACCCAAATAGGGGCTGTGGTAACACTCAGGGCTGCCATTCTGGTAGCCCCATGCCTAGTACTGATAAAGTGCCAGTTTCAATTTTACCATACAACCATCATCTCCCACTCCTACTGTGAGCATATGGCCATCGTGAAACTGGCTGCAGAAAATGTGCGGGTCAACAAAATCTATGGTTTGTTTGTGGCATTCACTGTTGCAGGGTTCGACCTCACCTTCATCACTTTGTCCTACATACATGCTTTTTAATCAGGTAAGGCTACTAAATTAATGAAGGTATGGGGTATTTTAACTAAGATTAATAATGTCAGAGCTTAAGGCTAGTGGACTATTCCTGAAAACTCCAGATCATAGATCATATACTGAACAATGATGGAAAATATGCATATGTGTGCAGATATTCATAATTTGATTTATGGCATTAAAATCAATGCATCTATAAAATAGACTGCATGTCGTATAAATGGGTGATACTTTGGCTTGTTTAATGGATTCAGGCTCATCACATATCAATGACTGCTGAGGATTACTATCTGTAAATCTACGGGATGTCTTGGGACATCTTTTGAAAAATGTTTTCAATGTCAATATTTGTTTATGATTAATATATGATATTATTATAATGGATTGTCAATAGGATTGTTGTTTTTAGATAACATAGTTTCTTTAGGAATAAAACTGAGATAGTATCAGACGTAATTTCTTAATGTTTTAGTCAGGGTTCAGCAACCTTCTATGAAAAGAAACAAATACATAACTTAGGCTTTGTGGGCAAAGAGGCAATTCAAAACTACTAAGTAGGTATTTGGATAGCAAAAGAGAAAACATATTTGCACAAAAATTTTAATGATGTTCAAAATGGCATAAAATATCTGGTCTAGAGTCCAGATTGTCCCATTATTGTGACCTTCAAATTATCAGGACCAGCTCCAATCTGAGACCTGAAAAGGGAAAAAAGGCAAACAAATGGGTCATTGCACGGACAAGAAGATAACCAGCACTCTCTGACCTCCCACACAGGGGCTGAGACAGTTGTAGAACACATTTTCCAATGGGAAATTGCCTGAAAAAGAAAAATATATTTTGTATTGGTAATTTTAATGATTTCTAGAAACTTCAAAATGATCCTTCAAAGAGACTGCATCAATTATGACAATGACTAATAGCACTTATATGTCTGAATCCTCAAACACTGGTTGTGATTGAGATTTTTATGCTTTGATGGTCTGCTGGGTGATTCTCTTTATAATTAGCTTTCATAAATAATGCAATAGCTGTAGCTTTTTTCCACTTGTATATCCTTTTGTTGAATTACTTTATTGTTTCATTTGATCATTTTCTGATTTGTGTTCATTTTTTATTGTGTGTTTAAAATCTGATAAAAAATATATTGAATTAATATTTTCAAGGGCTTTATTCCTCAAGAGTGATTTCAGAAGCAGAAAGGGGTCTTCATAATATTGAGTTTTGACACATCAGGTGCTGGAGTTGACTTTCACTCTTGGTGTTTGCTTTCAGATGAAGGAGCAATAACGTGTTGACCCTTTGGCTTTTTGCAGGCCCTTATCTACATGTTCAATTTAGGCAGCATAACTTGCAACATTGGCTCTTCTCCACCCTTCCTCTTCTTGGTAGAAAAGTGTCCATGGACTGCTGTAAAATTCACCCTTTAACGTGTACAAGACACTGGTTTTAAGTATATTCAAAAAATTGTGTTACTGTCTCTTCTCTAATTCCATAACATTTTTGTGATCCCATAAAGATACCCCATTCCATCACCAGGCACTAGCCACTCATCCTGTCCCCAGTTTATGGAAATCACACATCTACCTACTGACTCTATGGATTTGACTAGTCTGGACATTTCGAGAAAATATATCATATAATACATGGCATTTTATGTCTGGGTTCTTTCACATGGCATAAAGTTTTCAAGTTCAGCTATGTTGTAGCATATCAGAACTTCTTTTTATTTTTTTGTGAATGAATGTCATTGCACATATGTATCTGAGTCTACTTTTGCACCTGGCAGTCAGGACTCTGGCCACACGATCCTCTCCTCTCTGCATGGTAAGGACTCCCATTTTAAATCACACAATTCCACAAATAATATAGGCATGGCCAGGTCCTGCCTATATTTGCCATAATTCATTTAAACTTGTATCTTCTCGCTTGATAAATTTTATTAACCATTGCAGTAAAAGCTATTCAACTTCATTTCTAACACTGTTGTATTAAAAATTAAACTTTTGGGCACCTGGGTGGCTCAGTTGGTTAAGCAACTGCCTTTGGCTCAGGTCATGATCCTGGGGTCCCAGGATTATGTCTTGCATCAGGCTCCCCGCTGAGCAGGGAGTCTGCTTTGCCCTCTGACCCTCCCCCCTCTCATACTCTCTCTCTCTCTCAAATAAATAAATAAAATATTTTTAAAAATAAATAAAAATTAAACTTTTGTTTCTTGTTTTCTCTAGAACACATGTAGAATGAAGAGCTAATTCTGAAAATTTGTACTCTGTGGCTCCTATTACATTACTCTGAAGTAATTATTTTTATTAATGTAGGAGTCCTAAGGAATTGTATCTGTCACCAAATAAGGAGTCACATTGTTTCTAAAAAATCCTATTCCCCTTTAGTTCTCACGGATTTTAACTAAACAGTATCTAAGAGTAATTTTGTCTCCAACATTCAACAGCATTATGATTCTATGAGGTTCAAAAATTTTTTGCATTTCCCAAAGGTATCTTGTGGGTCATTCAATATACTATTATAATTCTCTATACACAGAGTAGTGCACCAATTTCAGAACCTGCTGACCTCCCCTCAGCTTACTTCATTCTCTATCTGAAAACTATTTCTTTTGTTTTCTCTGAAAATATTTTATTTTATTTTGAGTTCATCAGGTGCTACTCTGTTGGGTGGTTGGCATTCTGATATACTTTGTTTTCTGATTTACATATTTGTGCCATGGTTGATTTCAATCTACCATGTGACATCACTGAGTGCAGAGCTGGAAAGAAATACACACAACCAACTCCCCTAAGCCACTGTGAAGTAACCCAGTACACAAAGCAGCCATATTCTAGGATGAAGATAATTTTGTGGCAGTTTAAAAGCAAGATGGGAGTCAGAGAGTCTTTCAATGCATGAGTAATATGTCTGCTAAATAATGCCAAATGCAGTGACACAGGACAAAAACCATCTAACTCTAAGACCATCATGTCTCTTAGGCAGATGCATGTAGTGCATTCTTGTTAGACTTTTTCTTGCACCACACAGATTCAGAATCTTTTCATTTCCTCTTGATATCAAAGCTTAAAATCACAACTCCCCCTTTTTTGTCAATTAAGTAAACACTGGCCATAATAGTTCATAGCTGGGAAGTTGATATATATAAAGTGACTGGCACTAAAATCTGAAAATGCATAATATCATTTCATGAGAGTCTTAAATGAATGGGACAATTTCTTTTTTTATTTAAATGCAATTTTCCAACATAGAGTACATCATTATTTTCAGACGTAGTGTTCAATAATTCATCAGCTGCCTATAACACCAGGTGCTTATCATATCACGTGCCCTCCTTAATGTCCATCACTCATTTACCCCATTCCCCCACCCACCTCCCCTTCAGCAACCCTCAGTTTTTTTCCCAGAGTTAAGAGTCTCTCATGGTTTGCCTCCCTCTGAATTCTTAACCATTCAGTTTTTCCTCCATTCCCTTATGATCCTCTGCACTATTTCTTATATCCCACATATGAGTGAAACCATATGATAATTGTCTTTCTTTCTTTGACTTATTTCGCTTAGCATAATACCCTGTACTTCCATCCATGTCAATGCAAATGGTGGGTATACATCCTTTCTGACGGCTGAGTAATATTCCATTGTATGTATAAACCACATCTTCTTTATCCATTCATCTGTTGAAGGACATTTCAGCTCCTTCCACCATTTGTCTATCGTGGACATTGCTGCTATGAACATTGGGGTGCAGGTGCCCCTTCGTTTCACTACATCTGTATCTTTGGGGTAAATATCCAGTAGTGCAATTGTTGGGTCTAAGGTAGCTCTATTTTTAATGTCTTGAGGAACCTCCATACTGTTTTCCAGAGTGGCTGTACCAACTTGCATTCCCACCAACAGTGTAAGAGGGTTTAATTTCTATATCACATAGAAATATTCCATTTAGTTCTCTGTCAGCATGTCTATACTGATTAGTCTGAATACCTTGAGATGTTTTCATTTCCCTTCATTGGCTCATCATTTTGTATAAAAGTGTAATTGACTATTTGTGTTGTCTTAGGGCACTGTCTTGTCTTAGAAGTTTCTGAAAGGATGGTCAGTTTGGCTCCCAGTCCCCAGGGACACCAGGATTTGAGAATTTTTATTAGATGCAGATCAGCTATGAGATAAATTCTTCTGGGTTTTGAACCAATTTTGCCTGCTTTTCACCCTTGTCCCAGGCTAATTTGAAGCCCATCAGTGACTGGTGTAAAAAATCCCCCAGGTGGCTCCTATAGTACAAAACAGCCATCCTCATTATCTGAAACATCAAAAGACTTTCACTCTGTGGCTTCTACATATGTTACCACAGATGATTCCAGGTAAGTCTTTGAGCCTTAGATTCTGCACTGAGTGTGGGAGAATGGAGGATTGGTTTCAAAGAGAACACAAACCCTTTTATGATCCAAGAAGATGGCAGGATGATAAAAAAGCAAGAGTCTTACAATAGTTGATTTTTCAAACATGAAGAATATTGTGATTCATGTTGCTGTTCAGAATATTTCTGAGTCAGTTAATCACACAATGGGTGATAGATTTTAAACTAGACCTGACAAGAGGAAGACCCTAGAGAAGGATCTGGGCTAATACACACATAAACAACTGTTTCTGAGAGTCTGTCCCTGGGAACTTGAGGTTGAGATCAAAGGGTAAATGTCAGAGACTTTGTACAGGGAAAGATTTCCTGAGATTGTAGGGAGAGTAGATTTAGACCTAAATCCCTTAATTCATTTAGGTTCTGGGAATCAGAATAAGACATGCCAGTAACATTAATGGTTCAGGATTGATGCTGAACATGACACCCATGATTGTTTTCCTGGCCCAGGAATTTCAGAGGTTTAAGATACGTCTCCTCCCTCTTCTAAAAATTTATGTATCTGTACACACAGTTGCTTCAATGATCCTTGTCATTCAGTGTTGTTGCTTTCAATCAAGAAAATCTTCGTCTCATCTCCCTTGATTTCCCCTCCATCAAGTCAGCGAGCAGCAGAGATATTGCTCCCTTGTTAATCTTCCAATGTGGCCAGATCACTTTATCCTATCCCATCAGCACTATCGCAGATATTCTTCTAACTTCATCTCTCTATGCCAGCTCTCATCATTTTAAGCGATTTATCAATCCACTAGCCGAATGGATTTTTAGAGGCAAAAAAAAAAAATCCTTGTTATTCCACCTGTTTTTGAAATTTTTATTATAAAATTGGAATCTTACATTTGTTATTCTTCCCTTTTCCTTAGCCCCAACAACCATCATCTCTGTTTATGACACAATTCATACATGAAAATTACTTGTTGATTTGCAATCCCACTGTACACTTCATGCTTCTTTGATTTTGTTCAAAGTATTCCCTCTGGGAATGCCCTTCCATCTCTTTTATCTGGCTAAGACCTATTGAAGAATGATTCCCCTTGCTAGACAGATTTATTCTGCCTATTTTGAATAAAGCTACAAAACAGTGATTCTCATTTAATTAAAGACTATTCTTCTCCAGTGTAAGACTCTAAAACAATGGTTAGTAACCAGGTATGTTGTGTCCCTCCCCATACATGCAGGTGACATTTGGCAATGCCTGAGACATTTTTGATTTTCATGACAAGAAAGAACAACTGGCATCTAGTGGGTGGGAGTCAGGGATGCTGCTAAGCCTCCTACAATATAGAGAATTACCCAAGGACACAAAATTTATCCGACTAAAAATGCCATTTGTTTTGAGAAGGAGGAAACCTGCTTTAGAAGAATATCAATTAGGCCTCATGAAGTTGCAGATACAAAACCATCAGGAAGAAAAGTAATTACCTTTTTCACATGATTTTTCATATGTTAGGTTGAAGGCATGCTTTTCTATTTTATTTACCTGTTCCTTTGTTTATTTTCTATCTTCTTTTTTTTTCTCTTTTTCTGATTACTCATGATATATACTGCTGTCGAGCTTCAGTTTGCACACTATCCTGTAAGAATTCTCTAGGACAACTCTGACCCACATGGCCACGTTAAGTCTCCCGAATGAATGTTCCTGATAAAGACAGTAGCGTACCCTTTTGAGCCAAATTGCAGAGAGTGTTAGCCAGTATGTGGATGATATGGCATTGCAAATGTGGTTTTATATTAGACATGTAGAATATTTTAAACATGTGTGTAAGGCATGTATTATAATTATTTGATAAAAATATGGAAGATATAGCTGAGATTTTTTCCATCAGAATTTAAACAGGCAGAAACTGATTAAAATTTGCTGTATGTTTTTGTACAACTCCCCTGATAAAGTTACACACTGATATATATTCCATATCCTTACTGAAGCATAATTATAAAATCTCATATGACATACACTATTTTTTGTTCTTTCTGAATCAGTGTGCCATGGAATTTGGATCCAAGCAGATTCACCTATTACAACAAAAAGTCTTAGTTTGTCATTAATATAATATAGGGTCATAACATCAATATCATAAGTTAACAAGATAAAATACCCTAAAATGTCTGAAGATTTTAAGATGGTGAATGATATAGTACATATTTAATAAAAACTAATGATGCACTGTATGGTGACTGACATAACATAATTAAAAAAAAAAAAAAAGGAAAGCCTCTCTTAGAGTGGAATACATTTGAAGAAAGGGAATGTACCTGCAGTTGACCTGAGGTGAATTCTAGGTAATCTTATGTGGTTAGAGAGAATCTAAGTTCATAGATAATCCATGTTATATAAAATATTTAAGAATCAATGCTTTTTCAGGCTTAGGGGGTAATGGTGGTTGTTGATGGGGAGAGAGAAGAGCAGAGGGCACAGACTGGTGCTTGGGATTAAATACAAGATATATGAAAATAACAGGGCATGGTAAGAACAAGATCTGACAAGGACTGCCAAAGAAAACAGTCAGGATTGATTTATCTTCAGAGAGAATAAATTGGAAAACTTGCATGATATATGGATGGGCTTTGGAAAAACATAGAAAGTTTGACAAATTAGGTTGGAAACATTTGGGGCTATTAGAGAAGGATCAGACTGTGAAGACACTATCCTGAGAAGTCGAGCTGGTGAGTTGCAAAACTGAAAAATATTCTGGTCAAATTTGTCTTCTGATTATGAGCAGCAGAATTTCCACCATCCCTGTGGATGCTTTATGTTAGCCCAGGTGGAGTCCAGTTCTTAAAATGTGTATACTCTATATTAAATAATTTTTTCTCAATGCCAGTATTCAAGTCACACAATAAGCAGAGGTGATGAGGAGTAAACATAAGATAAAATGCATCTGTTTGGTCCACTAGTCATGGACTAGAAAGAAACCATCTGATCCATTTAATTTTTGTCACTGAAAATGATTAAGGCATGCAGAAACACAGAACCTGATGGTTGTTCTTACAATGACTTTGTGAAAAGAGAAAATCTGAAAGGAAGTCATTAAAGGAAAAAATAAGATGGATAATATTCCATTGCACATATATGCCACATCTTTATCCATTCATATGCTGATGGGCACTAAGGTTGTTTCCATATTTTGGCTACTGTAAATAATGCTGCAGTAAACATGGGATTGCATATATCTTTTCAATATTCTGTTTTCCTGTCCTTTGGATATATATCCAGAAGTGGAATTACCAGATTATATGTAGGTCATTTTTTCAAAATTTTCATTGAACCCTCATATTGCTTTCCATAGTTGCTGCATTCCCACCAACTAAGCGTGATGGTTCCCTTTTCATAAATCTCCCCAATACTTATTATCTTTTGACTCACTGATGACAGGTCTTCTAACTGGAGTGAGGTGATATCTCATTGTGGTTTTGACTTACATTTGTCTGATTATTAATTTATTTAGACATGAGAAAGAAGGAAATCCTCTTATTTGTGACAATTGTAATAAACTTTGAATACATTATGCTGTGAGATTAGTCAAAGAGAGAAAGGCAAATACTGTATGATATTACTTATATCTAAGTGGAATCTTAAAACAGCTGAACTCCATATGATTCCACGTGTATGGAATCTAAAAAACAAAGCAAATGAATAAACAAATAAAAAGCAGAAACAGATCCATAAATACAGAGAATTAACTGATGGTTGCCAGAGAGGCAGGGTCTTGAGGGTGGCCGATTTGGTGAAGTGGAGTGGGAGACACAGGCTTGCAATGATGAGATGAGTAAATTACATGGATAAAAAGTACAGCATGGTGACTATAGTCAAAGGTTTGTAATAAGTTGTATGGTGACATGTAGTAGCTACGTGAGTGGTGAGCACAGCATAGTATATGTATAGACTTGTTGAATTACCATGTTGTGTATCTGAAACGAAAGTATTATCATGTATCAATTCATTTCAATAATAACAAATAACCAAACTCATAAAAACAGACACAATTGTGGGTACCAGGGGCTGAGGGGTGAGGAAACACAGGAGATATTTTATTAGTAGATAAATAAGTCCTAGAGATCTAATGTACAGGATAGTAACTATAAGCAATAGTATTACATCAAAGGCATCAAACTTGCTAAGAGACTAGATCTTAATCATTTCCACCACAAAAAAGAAAATAGAATAATGTGCTGTGATATGTTAGCTAAACTATAATGGCACTCACACTGCAATATGTGAATGTATCAAATCAACATGTTGTGTACTTTAAGCTTAGAAAATGTTCAATGTCACCTGTAATTCAATAATAAAAAAAGGAGTGAGAAGATTATCATCATTTATCTAACTAAATATGCTTTGCTAAAATAAAGCATGTAGTCTTATTTTGATTTTGATAAATAAAGGAAGGAGAGGATAGAATATGCTTTACCTAACTAAAGTATACTTTGCTAAAATAATTTCTTCTTATTTTTTATTCATGTAGTCTTGACAGGGAATAGAAGATGAAACAGCAACAGTAGTTGATTCTACAGCCCAAATCATCATGCTCATACCCAATGGTTCTGTCTTCATGCCTGCTGTCCTGACACTCACTGGCATTCCTGGGCTGGAGTCAGTGCAGCATTGGATTGGGATTCCATTCTGTGTCATGTATTTCCTCGCTGTGATTGGGAATTCCCTAATTTTAGGTATCATCAAATATGAGCACAGTCTCCATAAGCCCATGTACATATTTTTGGCCATGCTGGGGGCCACAGACATTGCACTTAGCACCTGCATTCTTCCCAAAATGTTAGGCATCTTCTGGTTTCATTTGCCAGAGATTTCCTTTGCAGCTTGCCTTCTACAAATGTGGCTTATTCACTCATTCCAGGCAATTGAATCAGGCATCCTACTGGCAATGGCCCTAGATCGCTATGTGGCCATCTGTGATCCCTTGAGACACGTCACCATCTTCTCCCAACAATTCTTGACCCACATTGCGGTTGGGGTGACACTCAGGGCTGCTATTCTTGCAACACCATGCTTGGTGCTCATCAAATGTCGTCTTAAATTCTACAGAACTATAGTCATCTCCCATACTTATTGTGAGCACATGGCCATTGTGAAGCTGGCCACTGAAGATGTCCGGATCAACAAGATATATGGTCTTTTTGTTGCCTTCAGTATCTTAGGGTTTGACATAATCTTCATCACCTTGTCTTACGTTCAAATCTTTATCACTGTGTTTCAGTTGCCCCAGAAGGAGGCACGATTCAAGGCCTTTAATACCTGCATTGCCCACATCTGTGTCTTCCTACAGTTCTACCTCCTTGCCTTCTTCTCTTTCTTCACACATAGGTTTGGTGCTCACATACCACCGTATATTCACATTCTTTTATCAAACCTGTACCTGTTAGTCCCTCCTTTCCTCAACCCTATAGTCTATGGTGTGAAGACCGAACAAATTCATGACCATGTCCTGAAATTATTTTCCAAAACAATTTTTAACCACTAGTAGTTCCTTCTACAGGCATTTTAGGTTGATTCAGAGTAGCAATATGAACATGCTAAAAATTAAATCTTCTCTAAATATGTATATTCCAAAAAAATCTTTCACTATCAGATGCTCATAACTGAAGGAGGTTTTAAAAAAAAATCATGAAATACCTAAGAACGTTGGTTTGCCACTCATATAAAGAACAAAAATCTCTTATGCTGACATTTCAAGCTGTTTCAGTTTTTCTTCTGCTTTTGCTTTGTCTGTTTAAACCTAGAAGTTCCTCTCTGGCAGCACTTAAACCCACACAGAAATAATATGTGAAAAAACATCACTTGATCCCAGGTAACTTCCAAGGACCATGTCACATGTCAGTATTCTTCAACTGCTAACCCAAGACATAGCTACAATTCTGGCTATGTCTCATTTTCAATATCAGAGTACCCAAATATGTGAAGCAAATGTTAATACAACTGAAGAGCTAAATAGACAACAACACAAAATAGTAGGGAGTTCAGTACCCTACTTCCAACAATGGATAGAACACACAGGCAAAAGGTCAGTTATAAACTGGGGACTTGAAGACTTTTGACCAAAAGGACCTAACATGCACATACAGAATATTTCCCCAACAACATTAATACATGTTTCACTAGTGCACAAGAAACCTTTTCCAGGATAGATCACATGTGTGCAATCAAAGAGAATGTCTTAAATATTTAAGAAGATTGAAATAATACTGAGTATCTTTTCTGATTACAATATAATGAAAATGGAAATCAATAGAAGAAAAACTTAAGAATATTCCTAAATATATATAAATTAAACAACACAGTCTTGAAGAACTGATGGCTCATAGCTTAGAAAAGAAACAAAAAGGGTAATTATAAAATCTCTTAAGAACAACAGACAGAATGGGAGGACATATCAGATAAAGGGCTAGTATCTAAATTCTATAAAGAACTTATCAAACTCAACACCGAAAGTATATATATCCAATCAAGAAATGGACAGAAGACTTGAACAAAACTTTCTCTAAAGAAGACATCCAAATGACCAACAGACACATGAAAAAGTGCTCAACATCAGTCAGCATCAGGGAAATACAAATCAAAGCCACAAAGAGACACCACCACACACCAGTCAGAATGGCAAAAATTAACAAGGCAGGAAATGACAGATGTCGGCGAGGATGCAGAGAAAGAGGAACCCTCCTACACTGTTGGTGGGAATGCAAGCTGGTGCAGCCACTCTGGAAAACAGTATGGAAGTTCCTCAAAAGTTTGAAAATAGAGCTACCCTATGACCCAGCAATTGCACTACTGGGTATTTACCCCAAAGATACAAATGTAGTAATCGAAAGGGGGCACCTGCACCCCGATGTTTGTAGCAGCAATGTCCACAATAGCCAAACTATGGAAAGAGCCCAGATGTCCATCGACAGATGAATGGATAAAGATGTGGTGTGTATATATATATATATATATATATATATACACAATGGAGTATTACGCAGCCAGCAAAAAATGAAATCTTACTATTTGCAACGATGTGGATGGAACTAGAGGGTATTAAGCAAAGGGAAATAAGTCGATAAAAGAAAGACAATTATCATATGATCTCACTGATATGTGGAATTTGAGAAAAAAGGCAGAGGATCATAGAGGAAGAGAGGTAAAAAAAAGAAACAAGACAAAACCAGAGAGGGAGACAAACCATAAGAGACTCTTAATCTTAGGAAACAAGCTGAGGGTTGCTGGAGAGGAGGGGGTTGAGGGGAGAGGTGGCTGGGTGATGGACATTGGGTAGGGTATGTGTTGTGGTAAGTGCTGGATGTTGTGTAAGACTGATGAATCACAAACCTGTACCCCTGAAGCAAATAATACATTATATGTTAATTAAAAAGGGAAAATGAAGGGGGGGAATCGGAGGGAGAGATGAACCATGAGAGATTATGGACTCTGAGAAACAAACTGAAGGTTCTAGAGGGGAGGGTGGTGGGGGGATGGGTTAGCCTGGTGATGCGTATTAAAGAGGGCATGTATTGAATGGAGCACTGGGTGTTATACGCAAACAATGAATCATGGAACACTACATCAAAAACTAATGATGTAATGTATGGTGATTACAATAACATAATAAAATAAAATTTAAAAAAAAGAATAATGAAATGAAAACACATCAAACTAAAGCCTATGGAATGCAACAAAAGTAGTACTAAGTTAGAATTTAATAAGAATAAATGTTTACATTCAAAAAATTAAAGATCTCAAATAAATAATCTAACTTTACACCAATGATCTAGTAAAAGAAGAATGTATCATATGACCTCACTGATATGAGGAATTCTTAATCTCAAGAAACAAACAGGGTTGCTGGAGTGGTGGGGGTGGGAGGTATGAGGTGGCTGGGTGATAGACGTTGGGGAGGGTATGTGTTATGGTGAGCAGTGTGAATTGTGTAAGACTGTTGAAACAATACATTATATGTTAAAAAAAAAACAGAAGAAGATAGCAGGAAGGGGAAAATGAAGGGGGGGAATTGGAGGCGGAGACGAACCATGAGAGACTATGGACTCTGAGAAACAAATTGAGGGTTCTAGAGGGGAGGGGGGTGGGGAGAAGGGTTAGCCTGATGATGGGTATTAAAGAGGGCATATACTGCATGGAGCACTGGGTGTTATATGCAAACAATGAATCATGGAACACGACATCAAAAACTAATGATGTAATGTATGGTGAGTAACATAACATAATAAAAAATATTCTGATTATAAAAAAAGAACAAACTAAACCAAAATGCAGAAGTGAAATAAGATTAGAGCAGAAATAAACATAGTAGAGAATGGAAAAACAAAGGGGAAAAAACAACAAAAGTAAGAAGTTGTTTATTTTGAAAAGTTTAACACAATTGACAAACCTTTAACTAAACCCAAAAAGAGAAACAAGACTGAAATAAGTAAATCATAAGTAGAAGAGGAGACATTACAACTGAGAGCACATTAAAAAAAAAAAGAACAACAACAAACAAAACTTAAGAGACCCTGATCAAAGGCAATATGCCCACAAATTGGATAAGCTGCAGAATAGAGTTGATTTTTTTCTTTTTTTAAGCCACAATAAAGCTCTTAAGCCCTTGAAGAAGGGATGACTGTGAAGGAGACTGTTAAGGACTAGGGAGAGGTGGTTCATTCTAGGGTACAAGTAAGGTTATAGTCCTCATTCAGGGGCTTAATGATTTATGTATACCTTGTGACAATTATTTAAACTGGACAAGATGTGATTTTTGTATGTATGTTAGAATTTGGTAAAATAAGTAAATAATTGCTCAGGAACAACACAAAGCAAAACAAAAAGAAAAAAGAGATATATTAATGACCTGTTACACGTGAAAGGATTCTGAAGAGATGTCAATATGAAATGCACTGGGGGATTCTGGATCAGATTCTGGGCAAGAAAAAATGTACCTCAGAGAAGTCATTCTTTGGCTTATTGTCTAAGTGTCCAACATGGTCTGTAGATTAGGTGATACTATTATTTTAATACTGGGTGCCCTGATCTTGATTATATTATAGTTATGCAATAGCATATCTGTGACCTTGGTCAAGAAACATAGAATTATTTAGGAGTAACCCATGTCTTCAATGTACCCCTAAACAGTGCACAAAGAAATTATCTATCTATCACATCATAAAGCAAAATGGGGCCAAATGCAAATGATATCTGAATCTGGGTAAATGTTATAAGGGATTTTCTTGAGCTATTCTTTCACAATTCTATACATTTCAAATTATATCAGTCTAAAGCTTTTCAAAAGCTTGTTGAAAAATTTTCTTAATTCGGGAAAGGGTACAACACCAACTTTCTTTTTTTTTTAAATTTTTTATTGTTATGTTAATCACCGTATATTACATCATTAGTTTTTGATGTAGTGTTCCATGATTCATTGTTTGTTCATAACACCCAGTGCTCCATGCAGAATGTGCCCTCTTTAATACCCATCACCAGGCTAACCCATCCTCCTACCCTCCTCCCCTCTAGAACTCTCAGTTTGTTTTCCAGAGTCCATCATCTCTCATGGTTCATCTCCCCCTCTGACTTACTCCCCTTCATTCTTCCTCTCCTGCTATCTTCTTCTTTTTCTTTTTTCTTAAAATATGTTGCGTTATTTGTTTCAGAAGTACAGATCTGTGATTCAACAGTCTTGCACAATTCACAGCGCTCACCGTAGCACATACCCTCCCCAATGTCTATCACCCAGGCACCCCATCCCTCCCACCCCCAACCACTCCAGTAACACTCAGTTTGTTCCTGAGATTAAGAATTCCTCATATCAGTGAGGTAATATGATACATGTCTTTCTCTGATTGACTTATTTCACTAAGCATAACACCCTCCAGTTCCATCCACGTCGTTGCAAATGGCAAGATCTCATTCCTTTTGATGGCTGCATAATATTCCATTGCAACACCAACTTTCTTACCATTCCAGAAATATAATCATTGCTTCTGCTGTTGGGCTCTACTGTAGACCTATCAACAATCCTAGTGATTGTGTATTAAGTAATTCCAAAATATGATCTCTCTTTTATACAAGTACTTATTCCCATGTTAATCTTTCATGAAATCTTATGAGAAATAATACAGTTTTCATCATACATTTATTGGTATTTCTTTTATATGTCTTCTGAAAGTTATGAAAGTTAGCTTTCTAAATTTGAAAATTAGTCTGTCATCTCCATATATTATGTAATATTTGTCTTCAAGTGGTTTTAAATTTCTTGCTTTTTTAATACAAAATAAGATGCTTAATGCATCTGTAGACTGTTTTTTCTATTGTGGATGCTAATGTGTACACATTTTTGCTAGCCTAACTGCTATTCAGCTTTTAGAATTTAGTGAGAAATGTCCTTTCATTAAGTAACATTGATCATTTCTTTCTTTTGTTTTCTATACCCCTTCTGAAGTTTTCACAGCAGATATTGCATTAGATTACCCCTCTATTTCTTTTTTATGCAACTGCAACTTCCACATAGATTATGTCTAATTTCTCTGTGCTCATGACCTGGATAACAGACAACATATTTTAGTGATAAAAGTATAATGAATGAAGAAATGAGAGAATACACATTACTTTTTCTAACCCAAACTTACATAATAAATAAGCATTAATTCTCACAATAGCATTATTTCCATATTTTCCAGGTGGAAGAACAAGTACAGGAAGAGGTATTCCAAATTCAATTAACTTAATGACATCCTATTTTATTAACATATTTTATTAACTAACTCAAATAACTGAATCACATCATATTTTATTGACAGCAATAACCCTATATCCTAATTTTAAGTTCAAAACATTAATAATTAAGGTCAAGTACTTATTTCACAAAAGCTCTATACAGTGTACCATACAAAGTACTTTTATAGATTAAGATCTCTTATCCAAAGAACAAATATATGAAGGTAAAGATATGGAAACAGAAACACAGAGAAGACAAGTATAACGCCCCTATACAGAGTTTAACAGTGGCAGAATCTGGATTCAAAACTAGACATTCCAATTCAAAACTCATTTTTAACCAACCATATCATGAATGGTCTCATAACTGAAAATTCAAATCCATTTCATTTGAAATGTGAAGGATATCAGGTAACTGTATAAACCAATTTCTGTTTTGAGACTCAGTGAAAGAAGGGTCACAAGGATGTTTATTTACATAGATCTCATGGCATTGGAGCATGTCTACTTTTACATGTGCTTTACATGATGTCCAAATGAGGACAGCAGAAAATGAACTGAACTTATCAAAATATAATTTATGTATGTGAATTTGTCTGCCTTTACTTTGTAGGGGAAGAGCATAGAAGAGAGCAAGGAAAAAAGAAGAGAGCAAGGTGCCAATTTTAGAAATGATTTCTGAGACATCAGGTGTGTATGAACCCTAGAGGGCATCATCTGAGTTCCTGGGTCCCTGGGGGCTTGGGCTAGTGGCAAGGAAATCTCTCAGTCCACGTTCAGATCTCCTCCTTCTCCACATTCACTGGGGAACATTACAATTGGTGACCAGCAACTTTCTTCTACAGTCAAGCTCAATAAACTTATGTTGCTGCCTGAGCATGATACAGACCTTGCTGCAAATTTTATTAGAGATGAACACACCAACTTGATCTCAGACAGACATACAGCAGAGGCAGCAAGGTTATTTTTCAGGGACAGAAGAAAAGCAGGAAAGGCTATCCCAGAGATGTCCCCATATTGGCAAATGGCCCAGCAACAAATGGTTCAGAGTTCATGATGTTGACATTGATGAGGGCTGTTACTGAGGGTGCAGACAGAAAGAAGAGGCACTGCCCAGCACAAGATACAAGGAAGTGAGACTAGAATCTCAGGAGGAGGAAAGCAATGAGGGATAGTGCTATAAAGACTGATGATGGTCTTTAGGTGTCCAGTAAGAGCAGAAATGGCTCCCAACAGCAAGAGGTAAGGAAGTCTCACTATCCCCAAGTTTACCCCATACTGTTTCACTGCCAGCTTTTCCAAGGAAAACCACTCCATCCCACCTGCCCTGTAGTCACTTAAGTCCTCTCCCACCTGCCTTTCCACCATCTGTACCTGACAGGTAATGCTCCCATGACAGCTCCTTTCTCTTGAATAATCAGAAAATGAGATTGTTATTAAAGGATTCCTATTCTAGTTCTGATTAATATAGAAAGAAAAAGTTAATGAAACAATCCATGATCTATGAAGCTGTAGAATTGAACAATGGGAAGCAAAGCTTTGAAAATCAAGGATTTATTTGACTAACTGGTCTCTTCTAAATATAGGTCTGCTGACACATGCTCTCTTCATAGAATGCCCTTGTTGACTGGGTTCCTTCATTTGGGAGATTTAGCCACATAAACCACATCTCTTCCTGCATTATTGGCATATTTGGTGACATTCAGTATATGATTAGATGATCATGAGTTTGCTGACATAAAGCAACAGTGTTGGAGAATCTAGGAAACCATGAAATAACTGAACACTTTTTTTTTTTACTAGTCTAACAATTTCTTTTACAGCTTGAGAATTTCTTGATTTGAGATACGTAATTTTTAAAAAGCTATGATTTTGATCAAAGAATGACTTTATGTAAGGACTAAGACCCCACATTTTTAGAAATTCAGTCATTAGTATATAATGAGGTCAAGAAAGTTCTTCTCAGGAAGCGTGGGTGGCTCAGTTGGTTAAGTGTCTGCCTTCAGCTCAGGTCATGATCCCAGGGTCCTGGGATCGAGTCCCATATTGGGATCCTTGCTCAGTGGGGAGCCTGCCTCTCCCTCTGCCTGCCACTCTTCCTGCTTGTGCTCTCTCTTTCTCTTTCTCTCTCTGACAAATAAATAAATTAATAAAACCTTTAAAAAAAAAAAAACTCGTCAATTGCTCTATGGCCCTCTCCTGAATCCTTCCTGGTATCCCAAGGTTTGTCCTCTGTCTTCTGGCCTCTACTCTTCTATGTTACCCATTTACCTATTTTCCACATCCTGTAGTCAGCAAGAATGAGTCCTCCTGCCTCCTAGAGATTCCTTGCTTCTAGGTATTTGCTAATCTGTATTACAGCATGTCAGTTATTTTAAGCATATAACTAATTTTTAGGAATTCAGTTGTTAATAATATAGGCAAAATAAGATGCAGTCTTACAAGAAATACAAAAATAGCATGGAATTTTGACCCAGAATAGCCAAAGTACATTGATTTACATCTTTTCCAAAACTCTTCCTTCACACTCCTTTGAAAGGATATCTAGTCTTACACAGATAACAGACAACAGAGAAAGATGTAGATATCTACATATATTACACACTTGGATGTCAGCTGTTACTCTCTGTAATAGCAAGCTTTTATGCTACATGTGGGTCAGAGTCAGATTTGCTGGGTCAAACTGACAGCTCTAGACCTAGAGAGAGTGGAATATAATAGTATTATTGGGTAGCTGGAATGTGGAATATGGAGAAATTCATCAAACTCTGACTCAAATGCCCTTTCCAAGCAAAATAAACAAATATAATTATTTTGTCCCCAGGTCCAGAAGTACATAACAGACAGGTCAGTAATTGATTCCCTTACTCAGATGATCTGGTGGTTCTAATGCATTTGGCCTGCCATGCACATAACCTCTTCTTGTGGACTAGTGCTTGTGGAAATTCCCCCTGAAAGAGTGATAAATATCTACAGATCTAGATAGGTTTTTTTACCTTCAATAGTATAAATGAGATGGATAATATGATCTTAGCATTCTGCCAAAATCAGAGAGACTCATTATGATGATTGGATAAAGAAAGGAATTAGAAGAGAAGAGTACCACTGACTAAGACACTTTATTCTTTTGTTTCTGGAGACCCAAGGACATTATGTCCATCTCCAACATTACAGTCTTCGTGCCTTCTGTATTGACACTAATAGGGCCCTCTATTCTCGCACACATAGGCCAGGACAATTAATACAGTCTTGAACAGGAAGGAAATTGCCTGAAAAGGAAAAATACATTTTGCAAAAGGTCATTTTAATGCTCAGCTTCAAAGTGATACTTTCAAGAGATTGCATCAGTTACAACAACGACTAATAGCACTTAAATGTCTGAATCCTTAAACACTGGTTATGATTGAGAATTTTAAGCTTTGACAGTCTGATTGTGGAATTTCATTACTTTATAATTAGCATTAAAAAAGAGTACAATAACTCTGCTGCTTTTTCCATTTGTATGTCATTTCCTTGAAGTATTTATTGCTTCTTTTGACCATTTTCTGATTTGAGTTCATTTTTCTTTTGTGTGTTTAAAATCTGATAAATAAATATTCAGTTCAAGTTTTCAAGGGTTTTATTCCTCAAGATTTCATGATGGGGGGGCGGAGCAAGATGGCGGAGGAGTAGGAGACCTAGATTTCGTCTGGTCTCAGGAATTCAGCTGAATAGGGATCAAACCATTCTGAACACCTACGAACTCAACAGGAGATCGAACAGGAGAGTAGCAACAACTCTCTGAACAGAGAAGTGACCACTTACTGGAAGGTAGGACATGCGGAGAAGTGAATCCGAGGCGATATTCGGGAGGATAGACGGCGGGGGAGGGGCCTCCGCCGG
>NW_027397097.1:316632-370726 GCF_003265705.2 Callorhinus ursinus
TGGTTCCTTAGTGCCTGGGAATTGTGCAAGGGGGCCTGGTCTCTGTTTTGTAACATGCATGAATTCTCTGTTCTTTCAAGGAAAGAATGCATGATATATAGATATACAAAGAAAGGTTAGTTAATGAATCATGTGGGCAAAGAGCATTTGCTAATGTTTAAAGACTAGTAAAACCACAAGGAGATGCCGTCTTACGTCAGTTAGAATGGCAAAAAGTAATGGAGGCAAGAAACAACACATGTTGGCAAGGATGTGGAGAAGCAGGAACCCTCCTACACTGTTGGTGGGAATGCAAGCTGGTACAGCCCCTCTGGAAAACAGTATAGAGGTTCCTCAAGACATTAAAAATAGAGCTCCCCTGGGGTGCCTGGGTGGCTCACTCATTAAGCGTCTGCCTTTGGCTCAGGTCATGATCCCAGGGTCCAGGGATTGAGCCCCGCATCAGGCTCCCTGCTCAATGGGAAGCCTGCTTCTCCCACTCCCCCTGCTTGTGTTCCCTCTCTCGCTGTCTCTCTCTCTCTGTGTCAAATAAGTAAAATCTTTAAAAAAAATAGAGCTACCCTATGACCCAGCAATTGCACTACTAAGTATTTACCCCAAAGATAACAGATGTAATAAAAAGAAGGGGAACGGGCACTCCAGTGTTCATAGCAGCAATGCCCAAAATAGCCAAACTGTGGAAGGAGCTGAGATGTCCTTCAACAGATAAAGAATAAATGGATAAAGAAGATGTAGTTCATATATACAATGGAATATTACTCAGCCATCAGAAAGGATGAATTCCCACCATTTGCATCGACATGGATGAAATTGGATGGAATTAGGCTCAGTGAAATAAGTCAAGCAGAGAACGACAATTATCATATGGTTTCCCTCATATGTGGAACATAAGGAATAACACGGAGGACCATAGGGGAACGGAGGGAAAACTGAAGGGGGAGAAATTAGAGAGGGAGACAAACCATGAGAGACTCTGGACTCTGGGCAACAAGCTGAGGGTTACAGAAGGGATAGGGATGGGGGAATGGGGTAATCGGGTGATGGTTATTAAGGAGAGCACATGCGGTGATGAGCCCTGGGTGTTATACGCAACTAATCAATCGTTGAACACTACGTGAAAAACTAATGATGTATTATATGTTGGCTAATTGAACATAATGATAATAAAATAAATACAAAAATAAATAAAAATAAATAAAATAAAGACTACTAGGTTAGCCAGAGGGACTGAGGCAGCTTCACCTTCTGTATTTCTGCAGGCCCTTATCTAAATGACTAATTTGGAAAGCATAACTTGCAATATTTGACCTCTCTCCACCCTTATTCTTCTTACATAAAACTGCCCATGGCACACTTTAGTGTATACCAGATACTGGTTTTTAGTATGTTCAAAAAATAGTGTGACTGACACTGCTCTCTAATTCCAGAACATTTTCATAACCCAATAAAGATACCTCATTCCCATTACCAGCTACTTGTCACTCATCTTATGCCCAGTTTATGGAAAGCACACATCTCCTTTTGTCTCTTTGGATTTGACAGGTCTGGACATTTCAAGGAATAGATCATACAATACATGGCATTTTATATCTGGCTTCTTTCACATAGCATAAAGCGTTCAATGTTCACCTATGTTGTAGCATAAACAGAACTTATTTTGTTTTATTTTATTTTACTTTATTTTTGTGTATACTTGACACAATATCACATTAGTTTTAGGTGTACAACCTAGTGATTCGACCTTATGCTACCTTCATCACAAGTGTGAAAACCACCAATTTCCATACGCCACAATGATAGAGCTTCCTTTTTCCAAGAAATGTAACACTATTTTATTATCCAATATGCACATCATACTCCAATTTCCCCAGCCATATAATATATTTTATATAATATATCTGAATGAAATGTCATTGCATGGGTATACTCAAGACCCAAGTCTGCTTTTGAACCTGGCAGTCAGGACTCTGCCCACATAAGTTTTTCCCTGACGCATCTCCTCTCTGCATGGTAAGGACTCCCACTCGAATTCAGACAGATAGTATAGACATGGTCAGGCCCTTCGATTTTGTGTTTCTCTTAAATCCTATAAACCTAAATCTTCTCACTTGATGAACTTTATCAACCATTGTAGTAAAAGTTATTCAACTCCATTTCTAACACTATTGTATTGAAAAATTAAACTTCTGTTTCTGTTCTATAGAACACTTGTGGATAAAGAGCCACTTTTGAGAATGTATACTCTATATTTCCTATTTTATTTCTCACAGGTAATTATTTCCATTTAGTAAAATTCTCAGAGGCTCTGAAGAACTGTATAAGGAGTCACATTGTTTCCAAAACGTCTTACTTCCCTGTAGCTCTAATAGGTTTTAACTAAACAGTATCTAAGAGTAATTTTCTCTCTAACTTTCAAAAGCATTTTGATTCTGGCATGTTCAAACACTTTTTGCATTTCCCAAAAGTATCTTGTGAACCATTGAATATGTTCATAATATTATTATTCTCTAGACAAAGAGTAGTTTACAAACTTCAGAATGTGCTGACCTCACCTCAGCGTCCTGCATATTCTAATTGAAAAGTACTCTTTTTGATTTCCTGAAAATATTTTATTTTAATTAAGCCCATCATTGTTACCCTGATGGGCAGTTGATACTCTGATGTACTTAATTTGCTCCCTTTTCTGGTGTAATGGTTCTGGCTATGGCTATATTCAGTCTGCCAACATGACATCGCTGAGTGCACAGCTGTGAAGAGATGCACACAACCAGTTCTCCTAAGGCCCTGTGAGCTCACCCAGCACACAGCACAGCCCATCCTATACCACTGATTTTTCTAGGATGAAAGTAATTTTATGTAAGATCAAGCACTTTTTTCACCTAAGTAAATGTCAGGCGTGAATAATCGTTCATAGTTGGAAAACTGAAATAGATATTCTGACTGGCACTAAGATTTTGAAAATGCACATTATTACAACACCAGAATTATGAACATGACCGGGACAATTACTATATCACATAGAAATATTCCATTTAGTTCTCTGTCAGCATGTCCATACTGGTAAGTCTGAATGCCTTGAGATGTTTTCATTTCCCTTCATTGACACATTATTTTGTATAAAAGTGTCATCGGCTCTTTGTATTGTCTTGGGACACTGTCTTCTCTTAGAAGTTTCTGAAACGTCAGTCTGTTTGGCTCCCAGGCCCAAGGGACACAGGATTTGAGAGTTTTTATTAGATGTAGATCTGCTATGAGGCATATTCTCCTAGGTTTTTAACCATATTTTGCCTGCTTTTCACCCTTGATCCAGGCTAATTTAAAGCTCATCAGTGACTGGTGCAAAAAATCCCCCAGGTGGCTCCTATAGTACAAAACAACCATCCTCACTATCTGAAACACCAAAAGATTTTCACTCTGTGGCTTTTACATATGTTACCACAGATGATTCCAGGTAAGTCTTTGGGCCTTAGATTCTGCACTGAGCGTGGGGAAAATGGAGGATTGGTTTAAAGAGAACATAGCACCCTTACGATCCAAGAAGATGGCAGGATGATAAAAAAAAAAAAAAAAAAGTAATGGAATCTTACAGTAGCTTACTCTTCAAATGTGAAGAAGACTTTGTCCATGCTGCTGTTCAGAATATTTCTGAGTCAGTTCATCACACAATGGGTGAGAAATTTTAAAGTGAGCCTGACAGATAGGAGGATCCTAGGGGACGATCAGGGCTCGTCTGTGCTCCAAAAGCTCATTTGTTAAAGGTCAGGAAATTATACATGTTTAGACTGGAAGAGATTCAGTAGCAATGATGCCCTCAAGTCATTCAAAGGAAATGTCATCTGATGACAGGCTCATCAACTATCTGAAGTTAGTCATGGGAAGGACAGAGCAACTTCTATGAATGAATTGCTGGTATTCAGGCAGAATAATATGTTTTATGTGTCTTTCCAAATATTTTAAATGCATTTCATCATTTCATCCTCACAGTCACCATGTAGTGTGTTTCTACCTGTTAACTTTGTCTCGGTAATAAAGAACTGAGACAATGACAAGTTTTAGAACTGCCTGAAGAGCATGCGAAGCTAAGGAGTAGCCTAAGGATTTAAACTGTCCTGACTGACTTCAGTTCCACTCAGTTAACCACCATGTCCCATGGCTGATGTGCATCTTTGGAAGGAGGATTGAGGACTTTTATGAGAAATGAAGAGGGAGACAGTTTGAGGATCAGTAGGAAGAAGACCTATCTGGCATTTGGAGCTGTCCTGCACTGGACAAGCTATCTCAGAAACAAGGAGAATCTATCGCTGGGGGCTTCAGGCAGAGATCAAAGGGTGAATGTCAGAGACCTTGTAGAGGGAATGGTTTCCAGAGATTGTAGGGAGGGTGGATTTAGACCTTAATCCCTTCGTTCTTTTTTTTATTATTATGTTATGTTAATCACCATACATTACATCATTAGTTTTTGATGTAGTGTTCCATGATTCATTGTTTGCATATAACACCCAGTGCTCCATGCAGTACGTGCCCTCTTTAATACCCATCACCAGGCTAACCCATCCCCCCACCCCCTCCTCTCTAGAACCCTCAGTTTGTTCCTCAGAGTCCATAGTCCCTCATGGTTCATCTCCCCCTCCAATTCCCCCCCTTCATTTTTCCCTTCCTGCTTTCTTCTTCTTCTTCTTCTTCTTCTTCTTCTTCTTCTTCTTCTTCTTCTTCTTCTTCTTCTCTTCTTTTTTTTAACATATAAGGCGTTATTTGTTTCAGAGGTACAGGTCTGTGATTCAACAGTCTTACACAATTCACAGCGCTCACCATAGCACATACCTTCCCCAATGTCTATCACCCAGCCACCCCATCCCTCCCACCCCCCACCACTCCAGCAACCCTCAGTTTGTTTCCTGAGATTAAGAATTCCTCATATCAGTGAGATCATATGATAATTGTCTTTCTCTGATTGACTTATTTCACATAATACCCTCCAGTTCCATCCAGGTCGTTGCAAATGCCAAGATTTCATTCCTTTTGATGGCTGCATAATATTCCATTGTATATATACACCACATCTTCTTTATCCATTCATCTGTCGTTGGACATCTTGGCTCTTTCCATAGTTTGGCTATTGTGGACATTGCTGCTATAAACATTGGGGTGCACATACCCCTTCGGATCCCTACATTTGAATCTTTGGGGTAAATACCCAGTAGTGCAATTGCTGGGTCATAGGGTAGCTCTATTTTCAACCTTTTGAGAAACTTCCATACTGTTTTCCAGAGTGGCTGCACCAGCTTGCATTCCCACCAACAGTGTAGGAAGGTTCCCCTTTCTCCAGAATCCCTTCATTCTTTTAGGTTCTGGGAATCAGCCTTAATCAAAATTGGGTTTAAGTACCACTAATGGTTCAGGGTTCATGCTGAAAAGGAGACCCTTGATTGTTTTCCTGACCCCTGAATTTCAGAGGTTTAAGATATGTCTCCTCCCTCTTCTAAACATGAACATATGTACACACACACAGTTGCTTCCAGTTTGTCCTTGTCATCCAGTGCTGTTACTCTCAACTCTCAAGATGTCTCAAGGACATCTTGGTTTCTCCTTCCATGATTTCTATTCAAGTCATCGAGCAGCACAGATATTGTTCCCGTGTTGCTCTTCTGATGTGGCCAGGTCACTTCATCCTATCCCACCCCGACTACCACAAGTATCCTTCTAACTTCCTCTCCCTATGCCAGATCTCATTCTTCTGGATCAGATGGAGTGCATTTTTAAAGGCAAAAAAATGCCTGTTATTCCACGAAAGGTTGAAATTGTTTTGTTTAAAGTGTATCCTTATTTGTTATTCTTCCCTTTCCCTTAGCCCTGACAACCATCATCTCCGCTTATGACACAATTCATGCATGAAATTACTTATTGATTTGCAATCCAACTGTACATTTCATGCTTCTTTTATTTTATACAGAGTATTTCTTCTTGAAATGCTCTTCCACTTCCTTTACCTGGCTAATATCTGCCGAAGAATGATTCCCCTTGATAACCAGACTATTCTGCCCATTTTTATTAAAACAACAAAATGTTCTTATTTAATTAAATAATATTTTTCTCCAGTGCAAACTCCAGATCAGTAGTTAGTAACCAGGTATGTTGTGTCACTTCCCACACATGGAGGTGACATTTGGCAGTGCATGAGACATTTTTGATTTTCCTGACAAGAGAGAACAATTGGCATTTAGTGGGTTGGAGTCCGGGAAGCTGCTAAGCCTCCTACAATGTAGAGAATTACACAGAACAAAAAATTTATCTGATCAAAAACGCCAGTTGTGCTCTAAGTGAGAAGAAAACCTGCTCTAGAAGAATAGCAATTAGGCCTCATGAAGCTGGAAATGTAAAACTATCAAGGTACCTACTTTCTTCACATAATGCATGTTCTTTGAAGGAACACTTTCCCACATTACTTACCTGCTGGTTTGTTTACTGGTGTCTTTCCTTTTTACCCTCCTTCTGATTAACCTCCATATAAACTTCTGCCAAGCTGCAGTTTGCACACTGTCCTCTAAGAATTCTTCAGGTCAGGTATGACCCATGTAGCCATGTTAAATCTCCCAAATGACAATATCTGATAAAGACAGTAGCACACACTTTTGAGCCAAAGCACAGTGTTAACCAGTATGTGAGTGATCTGATGGGCAAACTTGGACTTATTTCTTATGTGCAGCATATAGTAGGCATGTTTATACTTTATGCATTTTATCTATTTGGTGAAGTAAGAAGGTAATACAGAATTTTTTTTCCATCAGAATCTCAAAAGGCACAAACTGATTAAAAACTTTTGTATACTTTTGCACAATCCAGCCTGACTTATTCACACACTGAGAGATAGCTCAGAATTATTACTGAATTTAATGATAAAATCTCAGAAGACAAAATCTTTTTTGTTCTTTGTCAGTCAGTATGCCATAGAATTTGGATCCAAGTATCCACTTATAACAACAGCAAGTCTTAGTTTTTCATTAATATAATGGATTAATAATATCAATATTATAAGGGAAGGAAAACAATGTAATTTAAAATGCTTAAGATCTTAGGAACACAAGTGTTATAATATGTATTTAACAAATGGTAAGTGCTAGTTTTGAATTCCAAGCACTCAGGATAATGTTGATTCTTCAAAATATAGGATAAATAATTTTAACGTTTCTCAACTGATTCTTCATGTGCTTGAAACAGCTAAATACTAATAAATGTGTATTGAAATAAGTCATTGGCACATAAACCTCAGTTTGTGGTTAACAATATTCCCTTCTGACTTGAGGAAGATCTGGTTTGATTCAAATATTTGCAAAAAGGAAGGGTTCCAAAACAAGAAGTCTTAGATAGGAAAGCCTTAGTCAGAGTTGAATTAAGTTGTAAGAAAAGGGAGTAATAAATGCTCCTGCAATTGACTGACATGTGTTTTAGAGAACTTCACACATCTCAGGGATAATTAGGTTATCAGAGGGAAGAACTTGAAGGAATGTGGACAAGATGTGATTGTGGGATTTTTTTAGATTGCCAATCTGTCATTTTAGGCCTTTGTCCTGTCTTTATCGGTTTTATACTTGCTGAAATCATTTTTTAAATGATCTTAGAAATTACTAAAGAAAGTAAATACAACTTGTGAATTAATTTTTTGCATATTCTGAGGAGAAAACACTTTCTTGAAGAAAATATAAATGCCCCTTGTAAGGAATCAACAGGCAAGAAAACTCTCAAGGGCTTTGAAAATGGTAAGGCAAATCCACTCTTAGGAGACCCTGATGATTATAGTGTAATGTGTTTGAGCAGCAAAGGGCAGAGACTAAGAATAGGATGGATATAACCATATGAGAAACAATGTGAAGAAATTTCATTGTATTTTCAGTGGACAGAAGATGCATAAGAGTATAAGTAAAGAAAACATTACATTTCAGAGAGAGTCCTTGTTATTACAAATACTGAAGAATAAATGCATATTCAGCTATTCAGGCTTAGGGATTGAATAATGATTACTGATGGGAAGAGAGAAGAGCAGAGAGCATGGATTGGAATTTCAAATATATATAAGAGATGTGCAAAAAGCAGGACACAGTAAGAACAACCTCTGATAGAAACTGCCATGGAAGACAGCCATGAATTAAAAACAATTGATTTATTTTCACAGAGAATAAGCAGGGAAAGTTGCACCATGCCAGGTTAGGTTTTGGAAAAACATAGAAACTTTGACAGATTAGGTTGAAAACATTCTCAATCTAGGAAAGAGGGATCAGACTATGAAGACCCTATACTGAGAAGACAGGCTGATCAGCTGCAAAACTGAAAAATATTCTGGTCAAGCTTGTCTTCTGATTATGATCAGCAGAATCCGTTTCACTGTAGCAGCTGACAGCCTACTTGGAGTCTAGTTCTTGAAATATCTATATTCAGCATTAAATAATTTTTTCCAGTTTCAATTAGCAAAGTCACAGAAAAAGCAGAGGTGATGAGTAGAAAACATGGGATACGGGGAATCTCTTTGGTCCACTAGTCATGGAAGAGAAAGAAACCGTCCTATCCATTTAACTTTTGTCATTGAAAATGATTAAGGCATGTTGAAACATAGACCTGATGGTTGTGCTTACAATGACTTTGTGAAAAGAGATAATTTGAAAGGATTTGTTGAAGGGAAACAATAAGATGGATGATATTTCATTACACATATATGCACATCTTCTTTATGCATTTGTTTGTTGACGGGCACTGAGGTTTTTTCCCTATCTTGGCTATTGTGAATAATGCTGCAGTGAACATGGGATTGCATATTTATCTTCAATATTCTTTTTTTCCAGTCCTTTGTGTATATGTGTGTGTGTGTGTGTGTGTGCATGTGTGTATCAGAGGTGGAATTGCTGGATTATATGTAGATTATTTTTAAGTTTTTGATGCACGTCCATACTGCTTTCCTTAGTGGCTGAGAAATATACATTCCCACCAACTATGTACAATGGTTCCCTTTTCTCCACTTCCTCCGCAACATTTGTTATCTCTTAATTATGACAACAATTCTAATGGAAGTGAGGAGATATCTCAGGGGTTTCAATTTGCATTTCTGTGATGATTAGTTTATTCAGCTCTTAGGAAGAAAAAAATCCTGCCATTTGTGATAAAATGGTGGACTTTGAGTACATTATGATATGTGAGATTAGTCAGACAGAGAAATACCAATACTGTATGATTTCATTATATGTGGAATTCTGAAAAAGCTCAATTCACAAAAATAAAAAAATAAAAATTATGAGTACCAAGGGCTGAGGGACAGGAAAATAGAGGAGATATTTTATTAGTAGATAAATAAGTTCTGGAGATCTAATGCACAGAATAGGGATGATAAACAAAAATGTATTAAAAACATCAAACTTGCTAAGAGAGTAGATCTTCATTTTTCCCACCACAAGAAAGAAAACATAATAAAGCGATGTGATAAGTGTTGGCTAACACTACAATGGCACTCAAAGTACAATATGCAAACATACCAAATCAAAAGGTCATGTACCTTAAGCTTAGAAAATTCATGTCACCTATGTTTCCACACATATAAAGGAAAGAGAGGATGGAATGTGAATTATCTGACTAAAGTATACTTAGCCAAGGTAAAGTAATTTATTCTTATTATTTACTCATGTAGTCTTGACGGGGAATAGAAGATGAAACAGCAACACCGCTACTTGATTCCACTGACCAAATCATCATGCTCATACCCAATGGTTCTGTCTTCATGCCTGCTGTCCTGACACTCACTGGCATTCCTGGGCTGGAGTCAGTGCAGCATTGGATTGGGATTCCATTCTGTGTCATGTATTTCCTCGCTGTGATTGGGAATTCCCTAATTTTAGGTATCATCAAATATGAGCACAGTCTCCATAAGCCCATGTACATATTTTTGGCCATGCTGGGGGCCACAGACATTGCACTTAGCACCTGCATTCTTCCCAAAATGTTAGGCATCTTCTGGTTTCATTTGCCAGAGATTTCCTTTGCAGCTTGCCTTCTACAAATGTGGCTTATTCACTCATTCCAGGCAATTGAATCAGGCATCCTACTGGCAATGGCCCTAGATCACTATGTGGCCATCTGTATCCCCTTGAGACACGTCACCATCTTCTCCCAACAACTCTTGACTCACATTGCGGTTGGGGTGACACTCAGGGCTGCTATTCTTGTAGCACCATGCTTGGCGCTCATCAAATGTCATCTTAAATTCTACCGAACTACAGTCATCTCCCATACTTATTGTGAGCACATGGCCATTGTGAAGCTGGCCACTGAAGATGTCCGGATCAACAAGATATATGGTCTTTTTGTTGCCTTCAGTATCTTAGGGTTTGACATAATCTTCATCACCTTGTCTTACGTTCAAATCTTTATCACTGTGTTTCAGTTGCCCCAGAAGGAGGCACGATTCAAGGCCTTTAATACCTGCATTGCCCACATCTGTGTCTTCCTACAGTTCTACCTCCTTGCCTTCTTCTCTTTCTTCACACATAGGTTTGGTGCTCACATACCACCATATGTTCACATTCTCTTATCAAACCTGTACCTGTTAGTCCCTCCTTTCCTCAACCCTATAGTCTATGGCGTGAAGACCAAACAAATTTGTGACCATGTCCTGAAAGTATTTTTCTCCAAAAATCCATCTTGATCATTATTGGCTCCTTCTATAGACATTTTAGGTTGATTTAATGTAGGAACATCAATATGGTGAAAAGTTAATATCTTCCAGAAACATCTAAGTTCAAAAAATATTTAATTTTAGGAGATTATGCTAAGTGAAATAAGTCAGGCAGAGAAAGTCAATTATCATACGGTTTCACTTATTTGTGAAACATAAGGAATAGCATGGAGGACATGAGGGGAAGGAAGGGAATAATGAAGGGGGGGGAAATCAGAGGGGAAGCTGAACAATGAGAGACTACAGACTCCAAGAAACAAACTGAGGGTTTTAGGGGGTGGGGATGGGTTAGCCCAATGATAGGTATTAAGGAGGGCACTATTGCATGGAACAATGGGTGTTATATGCAGACAATGAATCATGGAACACTACATCAAAAACTAATGATATATTGTACAGTGACTAACATAAAGTAATAAAAAACGAGAAAAAAATAAAAACTTACATTTAATGAGAAAAAAATTTCGATGCTCATAATTGAATGAGGTGTTCAGCAACTGTGAAATAGTTAAGAACAATGGTTTGCTATTCATATAAGAAAAAAATGCTCTTATGGCCTGAATTCACAATTTTCTGTTATTCCTGTGTTTTTGTCCTATTTGTTTAAACATAGGGGTTCCTCTCTGGCAACACTAAGACCTACATAGAAACAAAATTACAGAAAATAGCACAATTCCAGATTCTTCCAAGGATCACGTCATACACCAATATTCTCAAGTTGGTAACCCAGCCCATAGCTATGGTTCTAGCTATATCTCATCTTCTAATATTTGCTTTTGTATCTATATTTTGACACATTTGGAATCATTTACCTGTTTCTCTATGCTGTCTGAAATACTAGTAAATATAAAAACAATGTAAAACCAATGATAATGATATGAGCAACACCAAATAGATATGGGCATAGACTATAACCAGTGATGAATAATGCATAGGAAAAATATACTAAAGAGATTTATAGAAAAGTTAAGCATATTCACTAATATGCTTTCATTTGTTTTTGTTTTTTATTTTTATTTTTTAAAAGATTTTATTTATTTATTTATTTATTTTACTCTGTTCATTTAGCCAACATATAATGCATTATTAGTTTTTTTTAATATGCAAACAATGAATCATGCAACACTACATCAAAAACTAATGATGTAATGTATGGTGATTAACATAATAAAAAAAATAAAATAAGGAAAAATACATTAGTTTTTGAAGTAGTGTTCAATGACTCATTAGTTGTGTATAACACCCAGTGCTCATCACCACACATGCTTTCCTTAGTACCCATCACCCTGTGTCCTCATCTCCCCAGGCCCCTCCCTTCAAATAATCCAGTCAATAAATGGGCAGAAAACATGAACAGACACTTCTCCAAAGAAGTCATACAAATGGCTAACAGACACATGAAAAGATGTTCAACATCACTAGCCATCAGGGAAATACAAATCAAAGCCATAATGAGATACCACCTTACATCAGTTAGAATGGCCAAGATTAATAAGACAGGAAACAATAAGTGTTGACAAGGATGTGGAGAAAGGGGAACACTCTTGCACTGTTGGTGAGAATGGAAGCTGGTATAGCCCCTCTGGAAAACACTATGGAGGTTCCTCAAGACGTTAAAAATAGAGCTACCTTATGACCCAGCAATTGCACTACTAGGAATTTAACCCAAAGATACAGATGTAGTGAAAAGAAGGAGCACTGGTACCCCAGGGTTCATAGCAACAATGTCCACAATAGCTAACCTGTGGAAGGAGCTAAGATGTCCTTCAACTGATGAATGGATAAAGAAGATGTGATTCATATATACAATGGGATATTACTCAGCCATCAGAAAGGATAAATTCCCACCATTTGCATTGACTTGGATGGAATTGGATGGGATTATGCTAAGTGAAATAAGTCAAGCAGAGAAAGACAATTATCATAGAGTTTCACTCATATATGGAACATAAGGAATAGTGCAGAGGGCCACAGAGGAAGGGAGGGAAAACTGAATGGGAAGAAATCAGAGAGGGAGACAAACCATGAAAGAATCTTTTGTCGTTTTTTTTTTTAAACAGTTTATTGAAGTATAATTCACATATAATAAACTTGCACATACATAAAGGAAAAATTTGATAAATTTTGGCATCTATACACCTATGCATCCATCACTACAATTAAGATAATGAACTGAAACATCACTCCCAAAAGTTTCCTCATGCTCTTTTGTGACCATTTACCGCTGCCCCTCCTTAAACTCCTTGCTGGCCCCCCAAAACCATCGATCTACATTCTGTCACTGTGGAGTAGTTTGCATTCTCAAGAATTTTATAAATTTGACTCATACAGTATAAAACTTTTTTGGTCTCTTCTTTCACTCACTAATATGCTTTTTTTCAAGAATGAGAATGTGCTCAGTACTTACACAGAAACAATCAATCTTTCTATATGCACACGTATAAATGATTTTATCTAATTTGAGTTTCACCCAAATGTGAAGGTTGAAGTTCCAGAAATGAACACATAGAAAAGTAATTCCACTAGTAATTGTCTATGCAAGTATCTTGAGTATAAGACCTCTATCTTATTTATACATGATTCAACAATATAGAGGGCAATCAATGCCTGAGATTTCTTAGAAACCCAGTAAAAATGACTTTGAATAATGACCACTTTATACATTTTCTGGCTGTTGGTCAGTGGTATTCAAAAGGAACCAGTCTGAAGGTAAGGTAATATGCAATATCAGTATACAGAATAACTGCATAGAAAGGATTTTACTCCCATATTAATAAGATAAGCAAAGATGATTACTTGAATGAATCATGTAATCCTGAAATAAAGTATGAGCCAAACACAAAACTGGCATAGGTGAGACTGACTCCTAAAACAGTGACTTCAGATCTTCACCCTTTTCTCTTCCTCTGCCCACATCCCTTCAACCTCTGTTAGGATGCTTCAACAACAGATATCTGGTTTAATCTTCTTCATTCAACCTTCAAGATAAGATGTTTATTAAAAAGAAATGAGCAGACAGAGAGAAATATCAGGATCTCCAATTTTGGACTTATACATAGTCAGAGGAAGAAATAACCTAAGAAAACATACCACTACAGAAAATGGAGGGGATGATAACATTTGAAAGGAAGAGATGGAGGATATTTTTGGAAAAAAATTTTTTGGAAAAAAAATCTTTTTGAATAAAACAAATAAATTTGAGTCATAACGTTTTGGTGCTTAATAAAATTTATGTGAACATGAAGTATATAAAGTAATAAATGGCAAATACCATGATGGAAGGAATAAAACACATTTGTGGATATCAGACAAGAAAAAAAGGATGTTTAATGTTATAATAAACAATTAATTCATTTTAATTCCATATTAGGGGCTTAAATATTTTAGTAAGTTGTGGCAACCATAGTGCATCCTGCAGAATTGATGATGACTTTATCCCTCCAAGAGAAGAAAATGACAAATATATGTATTTTTGGAGATTATAGACAAAAATATAAAGAATGGAGATAACTGTGCGATATTTCTGAATAAGAAATCAAAACTAGTGGAATATGGTGATGATATTGCTATGATTTAACCTGTGTGCAAATGTTGAATAAAGGTATTAATGCCAGGTGGGCATCCTGGCATTTCTCTCAATCTAATGGTGAATTTTTGGTTTTACAGTTTTAAATATAATATTAGCTAGGATTTTCATGAATACATTTCATCAGTTTAACAAGTTCTCTAATTACTCCTATTTTTCTGATGTTTTTTATTTTCCATGGATATTGAATATTATCATACACTTTCTCTGTAGTTATTAAAATAATCACATGATTTTTTTCCTTTATTGTGATCACACCGTTAGTTACATTGATTGACTTTCTTTTCTGTTAATTACCAAATATTTAATTGACACATATAATTATAAAAACAAACATAGCATGCATATACTGAGATTTAGAGGAAGGCAGCTGACTGTTGACCAGCCCAAAATTCAGCAGGTGAGGAAAGGAGAGAAAGGCTGAGCGGAGACCAGCTCAACCCCCTATAGTACCAGGTGGTGTGTGTCTGGCAGAGGAGAGTGGTAGAGAGCTCAATAGGTCACTTCGGAAGTCAATGAAGAGCCTCTGCTGTTTTATTCTTATTTTACAGCTAATGGGTGGAGATATGTGTCACAGTGACATATGCTTTTTCTATGATGCAAGGAATGAGGGATTTACTCTCAAAGGCTTGCTATGAGAGCAGGAAGAGATTGCCTTGAGTTAAAGATGGACAAACAAATGGCATAGCCCAGGAATCAGACAGATGGACAAGAGAGCTTACTATACAGTGAGCTCCCAACCACTTCCAAACTTCCTCCCCACAACTTGCCTCCCCACAGCTCTCCTCCTTGGGATCACTGAACTGCATCTGGAAATCCTCTGAATCTCCACGGGATGGCCAAGAGTACATAAGTGAGGTAAATAAGAAGGGGATACCATTTGTTTTATTTCCAATTTCCTTTCCTCAAAAAGCACAGGATAAAGTTGGCCACTTTGCTCAGGCAAGATATGGAGTCCCACGCTATGCAGTCCCCATTTTGTGTTCCATTTCTCCATCATATACGTGAGAACAAGGAATCCCGATCTGTGGTAGTGTGAAACACACTGCACTGTTTACTAAGAGAAGATATTTCAACACTGCCAGCTCCTGGCTGCACTAGATATATATCAGGTCTCCTGGAAATTGAGTAAGAAGCTCGTCCTGAGAAATGGTGGCTGCTCCTCTGGCTCTAATCATCCATCTTTGCCACAGGGAGTAAAAAAAAAAAAAATCTCAAGATTTGCAAGAAGCTTATGAAATTTGGTCATCAGGGAAAATTATGTTAGAAAACACCGATATTCCACCACTGGGACCAGCAAAGAGCAACCTTCTTCTGCTCCACTCAATTCCCACTGCTGTTTCTGGATACTAAGTAAGTGAGTAGCAGATTACCTGGACAGGCGATTCTGTGTCTTGAAGGATAAAACACAAATATAGTCAATGAATGTAGATTCCAGAAGCAAACTTAGAAATATACAAGTAAAGAGACAAATAAACTTTTGATAGAGTCTGACTTTGAAGTTTTAGAAACTGCAATTCAACAGCAGTCGTGATAGACTGGAGAATCTGCTTTAGAACATCGGGAGGTTAAGAAGTTAGCAGCAGGCTACCAGAGAAGGTGGGTAGAACCGCAGATGTTTTCCTTGAAGGAGAGCAGATCACGAGTAACTTGAATCTTGTGACATTATATCTGAAGATCTGTAATTCAAAATGGGGGACAGTGGTTGCAGGGAATGTGTTTCTTCCCCCATGAGGAGGCCTTTCTGAGAGTGAGATTGCGCAGCAGACAGGCAGGTTTGGAAACGCACCGGCGCGCAGTCAGTCAGCTGTCAGGTTTCTGAACTAAAGAATTCTGCTTTGGGTGGGTGATGTGGTAGAATAATCTCCATATCATTCCAAATTTAAAATTTCTTTTTTTATTTTTTTTAAGATTTTATTTATTTATTTGACAGAGAGAGAGAGGAAGACACAGCGAGAGAGGGAACACAAGCAGAGAGAGGGGGAGAGGGAGAAGCAGGCTTCCCGCGGAGCAGGGAGCCTGATGTGGGACTCGATCCCAGGACCCTGGGATCATAACCTGAGCCGAAGGCAGACGCTTAACGACTGAGCCACCCAGGCGCCCTGAAATTTGAAATTTCTGAGTAGAAATTAGGATTGTTGGGGGCCAAGGAAAAACTCAGTTTAATATCTGGAGGTGATGACTTGATTTATGGGCATATGTTTCAAAATTCTTAAGGAAAATATTATTTTAAAGATAGATGGATCAGCTTCATTTAGATTCAGACAACTAATCACTTAGGCAACCTTTCTACTCTCGCTTAAAAATAAATTACCAATGCATAATCTTGTCAGCCCCACAAATGAACTATAGTTAGTTGCTGGTGTACAGTTGTTGGAGAGTGTGAAGTGTACTCAGCAACAGCCTGTGTATTGCAATGAGGGTTCTCTTCCTGTCTCTGCTGACTCCCCAGGCACTTCCACCTGACTGTACCTATGTGTTTGGCAACTATTCTCCATGGAATCACTTGGATAATTCACAAAGAGCCCCATGCCCTCATATTTTTCTTGTGTCAGCTTCTGTAGAAGATAACAGTTAGAACTTTCTATTTCCCTTCAGTGGTACATAGCCCCAATGTCTATACAAGGATCATCTCTGCCAACCCGGGGCTCCCAATCTCATTCACTTAACCTCACCCCACATCACTTCAGCATCTTCCTCATGGTTGTCCTGGTGAGACACCTAATGTTTCTCTTTTAAACCAGGTACTCTTTAACCCTTTTAATTTTATTTAATATTGTCAAATTGTCCTTCCTCTCTAATATGTGGAAAAAAGAGTTTGAGGAGCTCTAGGTGCTTATCTAACAGAAGTATTCCTATTTAACCCTTGTGTCCTGAATCAGAAATGCCATAAAAAATTATGCCACAGCCATTAAATGGATCAGCGTGCCACAGCCATATCATATTTGCAAATCGCTTGGTGATCAGGAAATTCAAGGTGAGGAGAGGTCATTTGGACCCCGTTAATGGAGTCGCAACCCTACAAAGTGACCTTCAATTGATCCTTTATCAAAGATGTGTTGGTATGTTCTATAGAAATAGCCAGCTTTGCTAGTCTAAAGTGAAAGGAGGATAAAAAGGAGAGAGAAAACAAGAGAAAAGTTAAGCTCAAGGTACAGTGGATTTTCATATTTCTCTGTTTGATGTTTATCTGTCTACAGTATCATTCCAATTTTTTTTCTCTCTGATTTCCATGACCAGGTTAGAGGGAAGAGAAGATGGAGGGGGAGAGGAAGGACAACACCACCCAGCAGCATGATCATGGTGGCCCCTACATAGGCATGGTGCCCAAATACTCAGTTGTCATGTGGTGGGCATCACTGAGCAGGGGTGGCTGTTTTTACTAAAATATATACTGTGAACCTTTGCTTTGACATTTTCTCATTCATGAAAAAAATGAAAGATAGCTGATGAAGTCGGTTCTCCTTTTTTTTTTTTCGTTCAATAAGTGTATGACTGGATGAGAATAGGATATATCAGAGTACATAGAATCACAGAGGAACACTTTGCCCCTTTACTGAAGAGGCCCCTGAACTGTCATGCTTATTATAAATGGCACTGTGTTTGTGCCCTCTGTGCTGACCTTCATTGGGATCCATGATCTGGAAAATATACAGTGTTGGATTGGGATTCCATTCTGTGCTATGTACATCATTGCTTTGGTGGGAAATTCTCTGCTTTTGATCATCATCAAATCTGAATCCAGTCTCCATGATCCTATGTATATCTTTCTGGCCATGTTGGGAGCTACAGACATTGCACTTAGCACCAGCATTGTCCCCAAGATGCTTGGGATTTTTTGGTTCCACTTGCCAGAGATCTATTTTGATGCTCGCCTCTTTCAGATGTGGCTCGTCCACACATTTCAGGGTATTGAATCAGGAGTCCTGCTGGCTATGGCTCTGGACCGCTATGTAGCAATCTGCTATCTTCTGAGGCATGCTACCATATTCACTCGACAACTAGTCACTCACATTGTAGGTGGGGTGACACTGCGGCCTGCCATTCTGGTCATCCCATGCCTATTGCTCATAAAGTGTCGTCTGAAATTTTACCGAACCAAGTTAATATCCCACACTTACTGTGAACACATGGCCCTTGTGAAGCTTGCCACTGAAGATGTTTACATCAACAAATTCTATGGTCTCCTTGGAGCTTTTATTGTTGGTCGCCTGGACTTCATTTTGATCACCTTCTCCTATATACAAATACTTATCACTGTCTTCCACCTGCCCTAGAAAGAGGCACGTCTGAAGGCATTTAATACATGTATTCCCCATATATGTGTCTTCTTCCAGTTCTATCTCCTTGTTTTTCTTTCCTTTTTCACCCACAGATCTGGATCTTATATTCCATCATATATACATATCACCTTATCCAACCTTTTACCTACTGGTTCCACCTTTCCTCAACCCTTTTGTCTATGGGGTGAAGACCAAACACATCCGAGATAAGGTAGTAAAAATGTTCCGTTCTAAAGACCAGGGCTGATATTTGATGGAAATAGCTCCCCTTATGGGTTTCATGGCTCATCTATGTGATGTGAAAGTCCAGTGAATAGTTTGGAATATCATCATGCTTTATGAATGAATGAATGAATGAATGAATAGATAGATAGATAGATGATAGATAGATAGATAAATAGATAAATTATTGTGTTGAAAAATCCCACAGGATATTGACTTTAAGTTAGAAAGCAGTTAGAAGAAATTGAGGGAAATAGAAGAGCAGATAAGATACTGAAGTACTAAATGTTTGGCTATAAGAAAAGTCAGAACTCATGACTTTCCTTATAACCCCGATGCTGGTCTGGGTGGAATAGACAAATTAGAGATCCCTTTGCAGATTGTCGTGGAACATAATACTTACACTGATTCTTTTATACTTAGAGCAGTAAGATCAACCTCCTTTATACAATATACAAGTCCCAGTACATTCTTTCTCCAACTATTCTAAAACCTTCCTTAGTGTTTATTTTGTCCCTTAAAAATTCATCCCTTGAATGTCTCTTTGTTAAATATAATCTGAACTTTGTCTGAAATAAATATCTATAAATATCTCCTTGTTCTCAAAGCCTATCCCTATTAAGTAATTCATGTTTAATCAAATTGTTGCTTCTCTTGACCTAAAATATGTTTGCTCCATCAAATCTGGAACTAAGGCATATAATATCATGCTTATTTTTTATTGTTCTTAAGTGGTCATTTAATTTCTTCATTTGTATAAAGAGCACTTTGAGAAAAGCTCTGGTATTTGATATATATATATATATATATATATATATATATATATATATTTTAGGAATGTGAAGGTACATTTTAGACTTATTGTAGACATTATTCTAAACCTTTGTTCAATCATTTTCCTGATTCAACCAACAATGACCCTTTGGTCTAAGAAACCTGGACAGAAATTCTGGAGGCTAGGATTCTCCCTATGTTGGTTTTCCAAAGTATTTTTTTCTTTTTAATATAAAGCAAAGTACGTTTTGTTATGCATTAAGATGATGATATACGAATGATATATTTCATAGAGAAGCTGCATTTTGCAAGCCCATCCTAAATGAGGGCAAGTAGTCAAATATTTGTCAAGAATATTTTATACAAAAAGCAGATTTCAGTTTGGTAGGGAAAAAAAAAAACATTGTGGAAGTGGTTCCATGCATGAGTTCTGGAGTCAAAATGAGCTTGGTTCAAAAGTTTTGCCACTTACAAACTACATGCATTAGAATAAAATTTTTTGTCATAAATTCAGCTACCTAAACTATCAACAAGGAAGAATAACAGGAGTTTCATTGGGAACTAGAGACGGGGTGGTAACAATGTACCAAAATGAAAGCGTTTATGTAAGGCCCTTCACATGGGGTTTGGTAACTAGTAAGGACTCAGTAGGGATTATCATGGTCATCATGGTCATCATCATCGTCATCGTTTTGATTGTGAAAATCCCACATCACTCCTATTGTGCTTGGGCTGAAATGCCGCACCACTACTTTCCAGTTTATTCATATCACACTAAAGTTAATTTAATTCAATTTTTTTTATTTTTTAAAGATTTTATTTATTTATTTGACAGAGAGAGAGTACAAGCAGCGGGACCTGCAGGCAGATGGAGAGAGGGAAAAGCCGGCTCCCCATAGAGCAGGGGGAGTGGATGTGGGACTCGATTCCAGAACCCCGGAATCATGATCCAAGCCAAAGGCAGTTACTTACCACCTGAGCCACCCAGGGGCCCTAAAGTTAATTTTAAAAATGCAAATTAAAGCTTTATGTATGACCCAGTCTGTGGTGCTTTTCATTCACCTGTGCTTGTTGATTGAAGTGTTATTTATATCACTGTCTCTACCCCTATTTACAGAGCTGTGTGTGCATAGCCAAGTTTGTTAGATTTAGGTAATTTTATATTTTTATCCTTAGATTTCTTTGCTTGTATTTTCAGCTTTTGATAGAAGTCTGTGAAAATGTTCCATTATGAATGTGGATTAGTCTATTTCTCCTGTTCGAGCTGCTGATTTCTTTGATTTGTGTATTTTTAAGCTATGGGTAGTTAGCCACTTCCTTTACTGAGTGCATGAAGATCTAAAGTTAAGGGATCTTCTTTGTTGATAGATCTTTTTATCACTGTGAAACACTTCTCCTTCTCTAGTAAGGCATCTTGCTTGAAAGTCTCACATTTATTATTTTCTACTAACCTTTATTTTAGCTCAGTAATCCTGTCTTCTACTCTGTAATTCTGCATTCCCGAATTATTAGGTTTAGCTCTTGTGCTTTAGCATTTTCTAATGTCCATCTGGTTCATTCTATCTCTCTGTCTCTCTTTATTTTAAGTTTTAGTATATTCTATTTTTCTGGTAAAATTCCCCAGCTCTTTATTTCATAAACATTAATAAACTTATTTATCATCTGTCCCTCTATTTCCTTGAACACGTTAAGCATTGTTACTTTAAAATCCTTGACTGCCATTTACAATAAATACAACTGTGGGTGGGTGTGTTTCTTCTGTTTTTCTCCTTGTTTTTGAACTCATGTTCCTGTCTCTTGCCATGCCTCCTAATTTCTTATTGAGTGTTAGACATTATATATGAAAATTATGAAGGCCAGATTAAGTTATATTGTCCTCCAGTGATAATTCACCTGTTGCTCTGTGATAAACCCCTTATAGGATTTTTACCTTGATCTAATCAAAATTTGACTGAGTTGAAGCTTATTCTATCACTTTATTGGCCAGTGGCACTTTTGCATCTAAGGCTTGACCTGCTCGGGCTTTCAACTGTAAGAGAGGGTACAATCCACACTATGGGCTATACTCTTTGTGTGTCAAGGAAAAAAAAAAAAAGACTGCCCAACTTTAGATCTTCATGCACTCTCCCTGCTCTATGGGGAGCCTGCTTCTCCCTCTCTCCATCTGCCTGCGCGTCCCGCTGCTTGTACGCTCTCTCTGTCAAATAAATAAATAAAATCTTTAAAAAATAAAAAAAATTGAATTAAATTAACTTTAGTGTGATATGAATAAACTGGACTTTATTTTTCAAGTGCTCTCTGCATACTCTTTTGCCTTCCCATTCCATGCAGTTTCAGAGGTTAGCAAATGTCTCCTTTGGAAACTAGCACATTGTCAGTGTCAGGTCTCTGTTCCTCCTTTCTCACCTAGAATGAGATCTTTCTGATGCATAGTTTTGTCTTTTATGCTCTGCCAGAATTCCAAAATCTCCTGTTTTCTGACTCTCAAAATTGGCTTTCTGCCAGGAAAATCTTCCTTTTTGGTCAGAAATAGCAGATGGCCCTTGGTGCCGGGAATGGCCAACAGGCCCTGTACTGATGGATGAAAGATGACTCCAAACTTTGCTGTAAAAGAGAGAAGAAGGTAAGGCGGTCAACCCTCAGAGACGAAGACGGTTTGCTCTTCTTTGCTCCCGCTTTTATTGGTCCTTTAGGATAATCACAAATCCTTCTCACTGTTTCTCAAGCATGTGATGTGTGACAAGGGGTCTTTTGGGACTAGGAGGATCTGTTTACAGAAAGATATGCTCATGTTCTAGGAGTTCTGCTAAACATAGCCAAAGGGACAATGCATACATTTCTTAGATCACAGGGCAGCTGTTTGGGCTAAGAAAGCTCTGGGAAGGCAACTCCCTGCAGCATTCCTATGGCGGAGTGGTCATGCAGGCCTCGGCATTCCAAAGGCCTACGCCCTTCTCTGAAACCTTCCCTGCCCTCAGAAGCCTCCGTGTTACCTTTTAGCAAGCCACGTATTATGGCTGATTTCATGCTCTACATTAACCCCAACATCTTGGCAAATGTGGCTTCAGAAAGTCAGCTTTCTCCAATCTCTGAAATACTCCTCACTGAAATCTGACTGCTTCAAACATCTCTGATGGCATTTTAATTTCTTTTTTATGTACCTTCTTTACTTGTTCATTGGGTAAACTTTTGCCTCTAGTTTCTCCTTCTTGCTCCTTTTGGACTGAATTATAATTTGGATTTTATACACAAAACATTTTTTATTTACCTCATTTTCCCCTTTTTAATACATGTTTGGGTATGCTTAGAAAACTTTGCCAATCACAAAATTTATATAGGGTCTTTAATACATATGAAATTGTTTGTGATGCCTATGTATATGAAAACTCAATGGATCAATTAAAATAATGCCATATGCCATGAAAAATCCTTTTGAAAAAAATATATGTTTTATTTTATTTATTTATTTATTTAAAGATTTTATTTATTTATTTGACAGAGAGAGACACAGCAAGAGAGGGAATGCAAGCAGGGGGAGTGGGAGAGGGAGAAGCAGGCTCCCCGCTGAGTAGGGAGCCCGATGCGGGGCTCGATCCCAGGACCCTGGGATCATGACCTGAGCCGAAGGCAGACACCCAACGACTAATCCACGCAGGCGCTCCAAAAATATATATGTTTTAAATTAAACAATACCATTAATTATATAAAACTCAAACAATATAACATACTTCTGTCCTCTCTCCTCACGCTTTCATTAGAGCTAATTAATGAGTAGGATATTCAGGCTTTTTTATACTTGACTATATGTAGAATTATTTTAAATAATTAGATCATATCATAAATATTGCTCTGCACAGTTTTTAGTTACTGTTGTAATAATATAGGCCACTCTCTAATTTACAACTTTTGGGCTTTTTCACTTTTAATATGACCATGACAATGAATATTATAGCAGTATCATAATTCAGTTAACTTTTTCTCTAAACGGTTTTTGAAACACGTTAATGATGTCATAAACTCATTCGGTGCATATATATGTCTTTTCATAGCTGTATTTTTGCTCTATGTATTAATAAAAATAGAATTGCAGTATAAATATATATACAGCCTATTTTTATTATTTGCTGCGGTTATATTCTGTGAACTTACTGTAAATAGTTGCTTTTGCTTTTGAGCTCTGATCACATTTTCAATAACCAGTTAATACATAATCTGTGTGTGTTGCTGTTTAAAGGCACATTTTAATATCTATTTCTTACAAATAATGAATTTCAGGCACTATTTCTTTGCAGTAAGAGACTAGCTGAGAAGGATTTCACATTTTCCTCTCCCTGGGCTATGCGTCTGTAGATTCCTTCGGATTTCACCCTACAACAGTGCTATCCACTACACTTTATTTAATCCATCATTGTCTCATGAATTCACAAATTTAGTCACTTTTCTCACTTTTCCATAGTTTCATCACAAACTCTAGATGTTACTTAGCACTTGAGGAGGAGCCTCATATGCTGCTGGGTAAACCTCCTCCTCCCTTTTCTGGATGTATGGCATTTTTGATGCATTAATATTGAACTCACAGGCAACAAAGCTATAATTCACACCTAAAGGCAGCTTATCTGACACACTTATTTCCTCTGTGAGATGGATCACAGCCTTATGTATAAGAGCCTAGACAGCACTTCCACAGCATGCCTGGGGACCAACTTCAACAGTCCCCATCACCACCAACAGCAGCAACAAAATGAAAAGAACAGAGCATTAAATAGACCACAAAAAAAGGGATACTCATTTACTCCTATTAGAGATGAAACCAGAAGGCAGAGCTTCCCCTTGTCCAGCCTCAGCTGGGAACATGTGTGTGAGGCAACTCAAATTTTTTGCTTCTCTGCATGTGTCCACCGATGGCGACAGCACTGGGGCATTGATTTTGAGGTTTCAAATACATTTTAACAACTAGGTGAATTCACAAACACAGAATCTGTAAATAATAAGGATTGACTAAATATATATGTATATATAAATACACATATGCATATGTAGATATATATTCATATATGCATACATAATGCCTTAGTAGCTAATTTCTCATCATGCTATCAATTTAGTTACAATTTAATTAAAATAAAGTATAAATGTGTAAACACAGATCTTAACTCTAACAGTTTATGAACCACTATTGAAACTTTCCTTTTCACTATTACTCACTTGGGCTCACTTCAGTGTATTGTATCTTCTGGTCAGTTTTTAGAGTGAAGAAATTGAAATTTTATAGAAAACTATAGGAAAATGTCTTCTTTTCTTAGAAATATAGAGAAAACTAAAAGCTCAATTTATGCAAAATTTAGGATCCCAAACCCATTTTACTGTTGTATAAAATGAGGATAATATTATTGCCCTTTGATAACTCAAAGAGTTATTATTCTTCCTTCAAAATCTAAGTTATAATATCCATAAAAATTTTTAATGTAAAACTTAATGCATGTATAATTGCAATCATTTATATTTTCATCATCAATCAATATTATAATTGAATACAAAGCTTTCTTCGCATCCTTTTTCTCAAATTCCCCTAACAAAGAGGAGAAATAGGCTCTGTTATTTCCCACTGTAACTAGAACAGGTCAATTACCAATGCTTTGCAGGAAGTATCTCTAGGAAATGAGCTACACAGAGAGACATAAGACTGATGGGAGAGGCAAGCATTATGAAATAAAGAAGTACCATCACGGAGAGCCCAACATAACGGAGCCATCAAGGTAAAACAATCTGACAAGTGCAGATCTGTTTAGGCAGGCTGATCTGTAGGGATGTGTGGGGTTTACATGCTGGCAGTTCGGAAAAGCAAGAGTAATAAACATCAACTTGATGTCTTTTAATTTTAAAAAATCGTATTGGGGGCGCCTGGGTGGCTCAGTTGGTTAAGTGCCTGACTTTGGCTCAAGTTATGATCTCAGGGTCCTGGGTCCAGCCCTGTGTCCAGCTTCCTGCTCAGCAGGGAGTCGGCTTGTCCCTCTCCCCCATCCCTCCCCCTGCTCATGCTCCCACACTATCTCTCTCTCTCTCTCTTTCTCAAATAAATAAATAAAAGCTAAAAAAAAAGTCATATGAATTTTCTAATAAAACACTAAAGGATAAATTAAAGGTAACAAACCAAACAGTAATTTTCAAAATTGAATTTTCCCTTGTTTGTTAGGATATTGATGATGGAACTTCATATACCTGAAGGTACATGTGCAATCATTTGCTTCCTCCCATCTCTGTAGCTTAACTGTAATTTGTCTCTGCTGGTAACTCTGCTGCCCCAGTCATGGCTAGTACATAGCTATGATTAGGTGACAATATTTAAAGAAATAAAAAAAAAATCTTGAGACCGGTACTATTTGTTTTTTTTTTTAATTTTTATTTTGGGAGGTCAATATTTTTTTAAAAAGCGAGTACCAAAAAAAATTATATCTGCATTTTATGATTGAGTTGAATTTCTTAATTTTATCTATGAAGAGGACGAGACTTAGAAGTGAAATATGCATTGAAAAGGTTCTCAAAACCACAATTCTATCCCCAGCTTAGCTACTGATGTTTTACTTAATATCTCTGAGCCTTAGCAACTACCTTAAAAATAAAGAGGTTGATCAACTGTTTTTAAGATTTCACATATACTGACACCAAGATTGAAGTCAATTTACAACTCTCATGAGCACTGTAAACTATATAGATTTGGGGGTACATGGTAGAATATGCAGAGATGCGATAGCTGATTCTGTCATTGTTCACCAAATCTTTTGCACTAAACTATGTAATCTAACCTACCAATCCTGCCTTCTATTAGACGGAATGGGCTTTGCAGGCACTTTTGCTTAATTATAGGTAGAAGAGGTGTGAATGACTTTGTGGGGGCCCAGGGAAGGCAGTCCCAAAGTATGACATCATATCATAAAGATTATTTTGAATTAAAGTTATTTAAGAAACAGCCAGTACAGGCTGTCTCTTCTTTGTCTCCAAAAAGCAGGAAATGCATCTCCCCTGTGAAAGGTACCCTGTCTGCACCAAGAGGTAAAGAAACATCCTTATCATCAGAGGTAAGGAATGTAAGGCCAAAGTAGCCTACATAAATAAACCTTGTAAAAAATAAAAAGATAAAAATAAATAAACCTTGTAACTATTACTAATGTACTACCCCAGCCCAGATTCTAGTCCAAATTTATAATTCCTTACCAATTGAAGCTCCTGAGCATAAGTTTTCTTTGTCCTGTCAGTTCCTCACAGATACATATTTCTTTGTCTAAAATGAATAAAATCTTCATGCTGGGGCGCCTGGGTGGCTCAGTCGGTTAAGTGTTCCACTGTTGGTATCAGCTCAAGTCATGCTCTCTCAGTCATGGGATTGAACCCTTCATGGGGCTCTGTGCTCAGCACGGAGTCTGCTTCAGATTCTCTCTCCTTCTCTTTCTCTCTCTCAAATAAATAAACAAAATCTAAAAACAAAACAAAACAAAAAACAAACAAATAAAAAACATGACTTGGTCATTTCTTTGGGTCTGAACTTTACTACTGGGCCTCTGTGTGCATGTGGTTAATTTTGTTGTTTCTTCTATTAATCTGTCTCATGTCAATTTAATTCTTAGACCAGTTTAGGAGAGCCCTGAAGGACAGAGTAAAATTTTCCTTCTCAACAACCTCAACAGAGTCAACTTGTGACACCTGATAATAAAATGTAAAGGATATTTGTTCCATACATAGCAAATGTACAGATATACCAGTTACATGAAAAAATAAAATCACACTCTGAATTAGAATTCAAAAAGCATGGATGGTGCTGTAAACTTGTAATTAGTGCTCATTGACACACTATGGAACATAACTCATTGTAGCTAACACTATACAGAATTTTAAAATTAGGAAATGAGATCAGTAACACATTCTCCGCTTATTTCTCTAGCTTTGGAAAACTAAATTAGAAAATGACTATTTTCGGGACGCCTGGGTGGCTCAGTTGGTTAAGCGGCTGCCATCGGCCCAGGTCATGATCCCGGGGTCCTGGGATCGAGTCCCTCATCAGGCTTCTTGCTCAGCAGGGAGCCTGCTTCTCCCTCTCTCTCCCTCTGCTTGTGCTCTGTCAAATAAATAAAATCTTTAAAAAAAAAAAAAGAAAAGAAAATGACTATTTTCTAAACTATGCTTTTAATCTGTTAAATATTACATATAAATGTATTATTTCTGCCTCAAATTGTTATTAGTCATTCCTCTTGCAAACACTACCTTCTCTTCCTTAGAACACATTAACCTCCAGTACTCAGTTTGGTTTAATGAACCATCTCTGGATCCTGGTACGTATTTGTTGGGTTTTGACACTGTAGATGATGGGGTTCATCAAGGGGGGGAAAAGGATATAGATGTTGCCCATGAGGACGTGGACCACGGGGGAGAGATGCTTTCCAAAACGGTGCGCCATAATCAGACCAATGATTGGGATATAGAAAACTAGAACTGCACAGATGTGGGAGACGCAGGTCTGCAAGGACTTGAACCGCTCCTCCCGGGATGCAATAGTCAACACTGAGTGCAGGATCAAGATGTATGAGACAAGAATGAGCACTGAATCCGAAAACAGTGTGCAGATGACCAGAGCCAGGGCATAGAAGCTGTTTGAGCGGATGTCAGAGCAGGCGAGCCGAAGCAGGTCCTGGTGCAGGCAGAAAGAGTGGGAGAGGATGTGAGGATGGCAGTAATCGAAGAATTTTAGGCGGACAATGGGAGCAGTGATGAACAGGAAACTCCTCCCTAAAATGGCCACACCAATGTTGATGATTCTGGTATTGGTGAGGATAGATGTGTATTCAGAGGATTGCAGATTGCAGTGAAGCTATCAAAGGCCATGGCAAGAAGGACTCCAGACTCCGTGCATGAGAGACCATGAACAAAGGTTTGAGCAATGCAGGCATCCAGACCAATCTCCTGGCTGAGCCCCCATAGGATGCCCAGAACCGTGTGCACTGTGGACAGCCCCATGCACAGGTCAGTGAGAGCCAGCATGACCAGGCAGTAGAACATGGGCTGGTGCAGGCTCGGCTCTGTCGGATTACATGCAGCACCAGGCAGTTCCCTGAGAGTACCATAGCACAGATACAGGAGAAAGGGATGGAGAGCCAAGGATATTCCTGTTCAAGGCCAGGGAAACCTGTAAGGAGAAAGGTGGAGTTACTGATTTTGGAATCAGGTTGAACAGACATGAATCTATAAAAACAGAAACCTCTCAGAAAAATAAAAAATTATATATATATATACATTTAACAGCTTATTAAGAATCTTATGTGTTTTCTATTGCCTTAGTATAAACTTTGAAGTAACAGCTATAAAAAGAATGACGGGGCGCTTGGGTGGCTCAGTTTGTGAGGCGACTGCCTTCGGCTCAGGTCATGATCCCAGGGTCCTGGGATCGAGCTCTGCATCGGGCTCCCTGCTTCTTGGGGAGCCTGTTTCTCCCTCTCCCTCCGCCGGCCGTTCCCCCTGCTTGCACTCTCTCTCTCTCTCTCTTTCTCTGCCAAATAAATAAATAAATAAAAATCTTAAGAAAAAAAAAGAATGACTGGATTTGGCACAATAGCTCATTAAAGATCAATGCTTGTATTTTTTCAGAAAATTCATTTGCTCTGAAACAGACTACATTATGCCTACATGTGAAACCTCCTTGTCATTACGTCATTGGCCCCATCAGAGGAATCCATGTCCATATCCACAACCTCACTGTTAACTTTCTACTTCAGTGCTTCATATTACAAATAATAGAGAAAAAAACAATTACTGGCTTGTGAAGGTATAATAATGAAGTTTAAGTATACCAAGTAGAAAAGGAAAACATATTTGAGTGTTTGCATTTAAAACCTGGTGAATTAAACTGCAAATCACTGCCATGGGCTGTAAGATTAACCTCTGCTTATTACATAAGACACTCAGTCACTTGTAGAATTCATTTCTCAGTCATGTTCCATTCTGACATGTCCTTTTCACTGCCTTAATAAAGAACAACTGTCACTCACTGTAGAGATGGTCTTGCCAATCTTGAAAATGGATCTTGTTTTTTTTCCTTTTGTCCCAGTGGCGTTGACATTCTAGGAGAAGCAAGATTTATGCAGGTCTGGGAGTCACTGGAGTAAAACCTGAACCTTGGAGGTGCTGAGAGTGAGTGATACAATATACAGGGGCTGTGTTCCTCTGGGGGAAATGAGGGCAAACTCAGGGGCGGTGTCTACAGAGCAGACTCTTCACTCCACCAAATTCTGAATATTCTTACAAGTGCAAGTTTGTAATAACAATTCCCCTGCCCAGGGAGATTTGGAAATAAACATTGGACAGACAGATAAAGAAGCATCTTGTAGCTTGATTCCTCCCTAATTAGTCTTTACATGTTTTTTGAAGGGCAGCAGATATGTCCTATATAAAACAGGTTACTGTTATTAACATAAAATTTTACTTTATTTCCCTCCATTTCAGTTACAACTTTTCTCCCTTTTTTTGATTGCATGGCTTCAGGGTTCAAAGAGTTCATGTGCTGGCAAACAAAACATTGTTTAGAGTCATAATAGTTTTGTATAAGTTTGATAATCCTTATAAGCTGCTTGAAATCTGAGTCTTTATTTTCATTACAGCAATTTTACTGAGCACTTTTTTTTTTAGCATTTAAACTGTGCTAGGAATCTCAGCATTATTTAATTCTCAGAATTAGAGTAGTTCTGTTATCTAATTTAATTTCTAGGATTACTGAATGCACATGTCTTTTATTTTAATGGCAATAGACCACAGAGATAAAGAATGTGCTTATAAAGCCAACCTTTCTGGTTTGAAAACCCTTCTCCAACACCTGTGAGTACTGTGTCCTTCGGCAAGATACTTAACCTCATCTAAAATGGGGATGATAACATTATTTCACAGGATTTCCCTGACAATTAAGTTAGATAAAATTGTAAAGCATTTAGAATCGTGAAAGACACAAACAAAACACTTGATGAAAGTAAATTGTTCTTGTTTCCATTTTAGAGATGAAGAAACTGAGGTTAGAGTGGCACTCTTTAATAAGTGTCCTATCCATGAGCCACTATGGACTATTTTGTACTTGGAATGTGGCAAACCAAATTGAAATGTTATGTAAGTACAAATTACATACTAGATCAAAGCCTTAGTGGGAAAAGAATGATTTAAAATGTCTCTTCAAAAATTTTTATATTGACTACATGTTGACATAATATTTTAGATATAGTAGGCTAAATAAAACATCAAAACTTGTTTCACCCATTCGATTTTACTTAGAATATCTAAAACTATGTAAGTGGCTCACCTTGGATTTCTATGGGATGACACTTGGTTAGAGATACGTACTGGAAACTTTCCCAAGATCACACAGCTATGTCATTAATATTGTTCCAATTACTTTTATGAGTCTTTAGACCTAACTGCATTATCTTTCTACCTTAGAAAACAACTTCAAAGTTTTATTGTTGAGAACGTTCAAGTCATCTAAACTGATAATTTTCAACGTGTTGAAAAACTCTAGTTTAGGCACACTACACTACAGAAATCACTGAATAAAGAGGGTTTCTTCCCTACATATTTAAAAGTTTTGGAGTTAGACTCAAATGGACTTTATATTTAGTAGTAAAACATGCTATAATCAAAACTTATGCGATGACTCAAAGGCAGTTCTAAGAGGGAATTCTATAGCCATAAATGCCAACACTAAGAAACAAGAGGTATTTCAAATAAATAATTTTACTTTTCACCTCAAGGAACTAGGAACAGAACAAACTAAGCCCAAAGTTGGCAGAAAGAAAGAAAGAACAAAGATCAGAGCAGAAATAAATGAAATGGAGATGAAAAAATGTAGAAATGATCAATGAAACTAAACTGGTTTTTTTGAAAGAGAAACAGAATTTACAAACTTTTAGCTAGACTATGAAAAATAAGAGAGGAGGCTCAAGTAAATAAAATCAGAGATGAGAGATGAGACATTACCACTGATACCACAGAAACATAAAAAGTCATGAGAGACTTCTACAGACATTATACACCAACAAATTGCATAACCTAGAAGAAATGGATAGATTCCCTAAAACATAAAACTTACAAAGACTGAATCATGAAGAAATAGAAAATTTCAACAGACAAATGATGAAAAAGGAGGTTGAATCAGTAGTCCATTGCACACAGAAAAGCCCAGGATCAGATGTTTTCACCGGTGAATACTGCTAAATATTTAAAGAAGAATTAATGTCAAACCTTCTCAAACTCTTTCAAAAAATTGAAGAGGAAGGAACACTTCCAGACTCATTTTACAAAGCCAACATAATTCTAGTACCAAAGCCAGATAAGAACAGTACAAGAAAACTACAGACCAATATTCCTGAGGAATACAGATGCAAAAATTCTTGACAAAATATTAGCACACGGAACACACAAAGCAACAACAATATATTAAGAAGATCGTACGTCATGATCCAGCGGGATTTATCCCTGGGATGCAAAGATAAGTCAACATATGCAAATCAATAAATGTGATACACCACATTAATAGAATAAAAGACAAAATCATATGATCATCTCAATAGAGGCAAAAAAAGCATTTGACTAAATACATCATCCTTTCATGATAAAAACTCTCAACAAATTGAGTATAAAAGAAATATACCTCAACATAATAAAGGCCATATATGACAAACACATGGCCAATATCATATTTAATGGCAAAAGGTTGAGGGTTTTTTTTTTTTTTCCAAGATCAGGAATAAGAGAAGTGTGCCCATTCTCCCCAGTTTTATTCTACATAATTGGAAGTCCTAGACAGAGAATTCAGGCAAGAAAAGGGGGAAAAGGCATCCCAATAAGAACTGACGAAGTAAAACTGTCTTTGTTTGCAGATATGATCTTATATAGAGAAAATCCTGACGATTCCACCAAAACAAAAACCAAAACCAAAACCCAGCTAGAATTAATCTACAAATTCAGTAAAGTTACAGGATATAAATCAACATACAGAAAACAATTGAATTTCTATACACTAAAAGCAAAACAACCAAAAAGGAAATAAGGAAATCAAACCCACTTGCAATAGCATAAAAATAATAAAATACTTAAAAATAAATTCAACTGGGCAGTTTTCAATATCTGCACCCCCACGTTCATTGTAGCACTATCCACAATATGGAAACAACCTAAGTATCTGCCTATAGATGAATGAGTAAAGAAGTTGTGATATATATTAATATATACTTAATAAAATATTATGATAAATAATTAAATAAATATTAATAAATAATATAATAATTTTCAGCCACAAGAAAGAAGAAAATCCTGCCATTGTAACAACTTAGATAAAATTTGAAAACACGATGCTAGGTGAAATAAGGCAGACAGAGAAAGACAAATATTGCATGATACCCCCTATATGTGGAACCTAGTGGACCTGAACTCAGAATCAAGGTAGAGTGGTTGTTCCCAGGGGCTGGTGAGTCAGGGAAGTGGGGAGATATTCACCAAAGGATAAACACTTCCAGTTATAAGATGAACAATTTCTGGGGATTAATGCGAAGCATGGTGATTATAGCTAATGGTACTGCATCATATATGTGAAAGTTGCCAAAAGAATAGACGATAAATGTTCTCACTACAAGAAAAAAAATGGTAATTATGCAACAGGATGGAGGTGTTAGCTACTGTTATGGTGGTAATCATTTTGAAGTATGTAAATGTATCAAATCAACATGTTGTACAACTCAAATTTGCACAATGCTATGAGTCCATTCTACCTCAATAAAGCTGGCAGGAGGGGGAAAGAAGCTCTAACTGAGAAAGTTTGTGATTGATGAAAAGCAGTTGCTCACAAACACTGAAAAGTCTCCAGAGCAACAGAAGAAACAGAAATAGCTACCTTGTAGTAGGTGGTGAGAACTGAATGCCTGGTTTGTGAAGGAAGGCAATATAATAGAGGATCTTAAGCTCACTGAGGATCATGTTGAAAGAAAATAGAACTGATAAATAAGATATTTTTAGTGTAATTTTAAAGATTAGCGAGAACCCCTGAAACCTTTAAATCTCATACTATGGAAGCAACAGGCACTGAAAAGTGATCACAATGAAACTGAAGACAGAGATGAGCTGTTAAGAGTATACACCTTTGGGACGCCTGGGTGGCTCAGTCAGTTAAGCACCTGCCTTTGGCTCAGGTCATGATTCCAGGGTCCTGGGATCGAGTCCCCACATCTGGCTCCCTGTTCGGCTGGGAGCCTGCCACTCCCCACTGCTTGTGTTCTCTATCTCTCTGTGTGTCAAATAAATAAATAAATAAATAAATAAATAAATAAATAAATAAATAAAATCTTAAAAAAAAAAAAAGAGTATACACCTTTGAGTCAGCCTGCAAGGATTCAAATCCTCCCTGTGTGACTTTAGCAAGCTGCTTAACCTCTCTTGAACTCAATTCAGTCATCTATAAGGCATGGCTCACAAAAACGCCTGTTACTTAGGATTTGTGTGATTTTACCTATCTTATAATTGAAGTATAACTAACATACAGTGTTATATTAGTTTTCCTAATAGTTTTTAAACGCCTGGAACAGCGTTTGAACATCAAATGGAATATGTGTTTGTTAAATAAAATAAGTGCACTCCCCATGGATAATTCCAGATTGCAGTCAGATAATAGCTGTTTTAATCATTCACTTTAAAATGTGAACAGAATATCTCTAGGGACATGGGGTCCATTTATACCCATCTCTTTCCTGACATTTATACACTGCAGCTCTCCAGGTGTCTCTTGATGAAAGCACTTCCAAAGATATGATCTACTTTCTTGGGAGCAGAGAAACAAATATATCTTTGAGTTTGTGCAGTTGAGTTGAGACTTGAGCAGCAATAGAAGAGAAAGACTGAATCACAGGATACATGAAAAGACAGACTGAATTGCATCCCAAAGGTGAAGGGTAACTACTTTTTACAAATACTCTGAAAGCTTAATAGGCATGTGGAAGGTCAAAATTTATCATAATCGCTAGTTGCTTGAGAAAAGACAAAATCTATTTTAGATCACTTTTTCCTGTGTCTACCCTCTATGTTTTACTAGGTAGAAATAGAACAAGATTCCTAAGTGTGGAGATGTACTTGGATAACAGACGTGAGGGACAGTAAATGTGACTCTGTATTACATACATATACCACTTTTGCTCAGATTGGTCCTGTATGACAAAACCAGTTGTATGGAAGTTACCTACCAAATGGACACAAGTGCTGACTCATAGAGAAAATACCTCACATTATCCATGCCTGCTTTTCCTGCTTATGACACCAATTCCTCAACCTTTTTCCTAACAGGCTTCACTGGCCTGGAACAGGAATATCCCTGGCTCTCCATCCCTTCCTCCTGTATCTATGCTATGCCACCTTCAGGGAACTGACTAGTGTTGCATTTGATCCGCGCTGAGCTGAGCCTGCGTGAACCCATGGTCTACTTCCTGGCCATGCTGGCCTTCACTGACCTGTGCATGGGGCTGTCCACAGTGCGGACAGTGCTGGGGATCTTGTGGGGACTCAGTCAGGAAGGCAGCCTGGATGCCTGCATTGCCCAAGTTCACTTCATCCATGGTCAGTCCCTCACGGGGTCTGGAGTCCTTCTTGCCATGGCTTTTGATTGCTTTTCAGCAATCTGGAATCCTCTCAGATATACGTCCATACTAACCAGTGCCAAGATCATTAAGATTGGGTTGGGAATTTTGGTTAGGAGTTTTGTGTTTATCTTTGCTCCCATAATCCGCCTTAAGTTTTTCCACTAGTGCCATTCCCACATCCTCTCTCACTCTTTCTGCCTTCACCAAGACCTACTGAGACTAGCATGTTCTGACATCCATTTCAACAGGTTCTATGCCTTGGCTCTGGTGATTTGCACCCTTTTGTTCGAGTCCATGTTAATTCTTGTAACCTGCATTCTGATCCTGCATTCTGTCTCGGCTGTTGCATCCCGGGAGGAGCGGCTCAAGTCCTTACAGACCTGTGTCTCCCACATCTGTGCCATCCTGGTTTTCTGTATCCCAATCGTCGGTCTCACCATCGTGCACCATCTGGGGAAACACCTATCTCCTGTGGTCCATGTCCTTATGGGAAACATCTACATCACCTTCCCACTCCTGATGAACCCCATCGTCTATAGTGTGAAAACCCAACAGATCCGTGGCAGGATTCAGAAGTGGTTCTCCATGAAGAAGCAGTAAAACACTTTAGATTACATAGACATAAGTGGTTTACATGTAGAAAATTTCAGGCAGGGAGAGGGAAGGAATATATTTACTTAAGGAAGTTGAAAATAAGGCAATTGAAAACTAAGACTTACAGGATATGCCATTACTTGAAAGATTTGTAAGTATTAAAAAAGTAATCAATAGTAATCAAACCCAAGTTTGAAGTTCTGATAATAGAGTCATTCATCACATTTCATTATCATTTCTGACTAGAAAAATAATATTCACAATTGTCCAGAGAAATTTAACTTGCAAGGAATATCTACAAAGAAGTCATCCAAACACACACAGTATATATTCATCTCTGGGGGCACAATTTTATCACCACTTGGTATGGTGGCTGTGATCAACATAGACATTAAAATTGGTTTCCAACCTTAAGTGACGTTTTCAGACTGGTTGGTATTTTGATTGAGAGTCATTCCAAAGCATCATCACCCTTCCCTTCTCATTAATTTGTCAATAGACAACTTCGTTTCCTCCTTCTCAGAAGAATTTCTATCATTTTTTACCTATCTTTAAATGACTATTAAACTGACAATCTTAATTTGAGTCTTACAGAAATTGATGTCCTTTACTGTGTAGAATAAATGTTTCACTGATCTGCTACAGGAATGTCTTTTATCTTTTCTGGATTTGATAAATATCAGCAAGGCAAAACTTTTCTTTTTTGTAGGGGCATTTCCTACTGATGGCAAAACCATGTTTACTTAGTAATTAATGTGAGGTCAGATAACTAGCCATTTGGGAAAGTAATAAAACCTAGTCTGTACTGGAAACCATGTGGAATTGTCATTCATGTGGATCTTCAAGAGAGAAGATACTGTTAGTTTTTTTAATCTGTAGCAATAACTCATCTTCATCATTCTCATCCTTTTCACCAAATAAAGAAAAATACTCATATATGTGCTACTAGATAGAGCTGATCTTTATTGCTTTGTGGAACTCTGCCCATAAGCTTCTGAGAGAAGACTTGGCAAGCCTTTCATCTCCTTAAAGGATTTCTCCAAATATTCTAATCCATAGTCCTCTCCCCTCTTCTATTATTGGAGATCTGAATCATTAATCCCATGACTCAATCTTCATAGCATGCATTCCTGAAGAGGCAGTCCTGTTTTGGCATACATGTAAAATGTATTAAGACGCATGCATATATAGGAGATTGATTTACTGATGGCAAATATATAAGCATACAAACTAATAGCTATTAAGTGTCAATCTTCTAGAAAACGTGTAAAATAGAGATAGAAGAATGGGTGAAGAACTCTACCTAGGGAAAATGTGCTTTTCTTATTAGATTCCTTTGGAGTCCTTATATTTTGAGAACTCAAGATTTGAGCTAATCATGAATGTGTAGTGGACTGAAAAAAATAACTTCCAATCTTCAAAGGTAATATGGCATTGGGTTTACAATATCATATTTGCCCTTTCTCCTACTTCTCATTAAAATGCATCTAAATGTGTATCAAATATAGAGTTCACAACAACTCAAAAATAAGGAAAAATAGTCAAATGGTTAAACACTTGAAAGTAAATTTCCATAATGTAAATGAGGCTACACTGTAAATGAATCTGGGTTAAAACATACAATTGATTATTCATGCCTCTTTATTTTGTGAACTGAAGAATCACCAATCTGAATCTATTTAAGAAATAAACTTTTCCATTCAACTTATAATCAAAGAGATGGAGTTCAAAACAGCAATGATTATATAAAAAAACAGATTTTTCATAGGTTTTTGTCATAATTTTCTTTGAAGTATGGAAAAAGTCAAGAATTTTCACTATAGGTTGATAATTTAATGTTATTTCTTTATTTATTAGTCAATGAGATGATTTGAGAAATTAATTAAAATGTTCATATGAGATGGAAGAAGGTAATGTTCTTATTGACTTCAAACTGACTCTAAATGTCATACTCAATAATTTTTTTCTAACAATTTGTTAAAATTATAAGCATTCGGGATGCCTGGGTGGCTCAGGCGGTTGAGTGTCCAACTCTTGGTTTCTGCTCAGGTCGTGATCTCAGGGTCTTGAGATCAGGCCCCCTGCTTAAGATTCTCTCTCTCCTTCTCTCTGCCCTTCCCCACCCCTCCAGATGTGCGCTCTCTCTCTCTCTCTCTCTCTCTCTCTCCCATCTAAAAAAAGAAAAGAAAGAAAGAAATTATTAAAACTTTGATAGAGGTTGTAAGGGCATACACCTGAAATAGAAATACATTCCATACTCTATGGAACAGTATCCGTTCTAAAATTTTCCATAGTTTCATTGTGACTAAACAAATAGCAATATTTTTAACTTAACAGAATTTTTATAGTTTCTTAGCGAAGATTAAAAGAGAAATAAAAGAATTTTAAAAATACATTTCAAGGGATCCCTGGGTGACTCAGTTGGTTAAATGTCCAACTCTTGATTTAGCTCTGCTCATGATCTCAAGGTCCTGGGATTGAGCCCTGCACTGGGCTCCCCACTCAGTGGGGAGTCTGCTTGAAAATTCTCTCTTTTTCTCTTCCTCTGCCCCTCTGCCGGCTTGTGCTCACTCTCTCTCTCTAAAATAAATAAATCTTAAAAAAAATACATTTCAAGTAATGCTTGGGAATAGTTTCTAAAATTAATAAAATACATATAAAACAACAATATTTTATACAAGAAGATATAAGAACAAAGAATACCCGCACAGCTCAACAGAATATTAAGTACAGAAATGACAGTAGATACATAGAAAAAATAAGGAATAAGTTTAATGAATTTTAGTGCCATTTAAATTTTTTAAGAAAATATGGATTCTTGAATAATTATTTCGCAAGTTCAGAGATAAATCTATACCTAATTTCTTTTTATTTCAAGTTTTTATTTAAATTTCAGTTAGTTAACATACAGTGCAACATGAGTTTCAGGTGCAGAATTTAGTGATTCATCACCCACATACAAATCAAACCGGTGCTCACCACATCATGCCCATCACCTATTTACCCCAACCCCCTGCCCGATACCTAATTTCTTAACACAAATACAATTACAATATTCCAAAATCATTTATACTTATACCAACATCATACATATAAAACTGAAACTATAAAATTAAGGAAAAACTGTTCTTTTAAAAAATATTTTTAAATAAGCTATAGCTTCCAGATAAGGACTGTTCATAAAATGAAAATCAATAATTTGACACAAACACATATACACACATAGAGATACATAAAAATAATAAGAAATATCAAACTCTTAAACTATTTGCAGTTCAACATATGGCAAAATTAGTTTACTCAGGTGAAACATACTTACAAATTATTATGACAATAAAACAATATAAACCAATAAAAACAAGATATAGAATTTAAGTTGTCAGTACTTAGAAATTGAAATAGTCAATAAATATTAACATATGTTCAATCTCATTTAAAATTAAATAACCACAAAATTTAAAATAAGAGGTCAAATACAATTTCATATTTGGTATAGAACTGGAAAAATAAAATATGTTTATCAGGATCCAGTGTTGCTGAGATTGTTAAAATACAGAGACCTGTATATGCTTTTAATATGAATGTAAGTTAGCAAAAGATTTTTGGAGATAAATATCACACATGTAAACAGTGAAATCTCTATTTAGGTTAAAATATATACTATTCTATAACTTCTATACCTTTGGGGGTCATTAGCTAATATTTATTAATTTTATAACAATTGTCAAGATATACTTTTTGTTTTAAAAGTTGTGTATTGAAGATTTCCCAAAATTTTGACAAAATGTTTGAATTAAACTCTGAAGTTCAATTTTTTTCTTGAATTTATTCTATATTTCCATGATGACAAAATGGAAGAACAAAAAGAAATCAGAATAAGGCTTTAGAACGTTACAGAAACACTTCTAAACATCACCAAATCTTGGCTGAATAAATTTAATATTAAACATTCTCCACAGGATTTCTCAAGAAAGTGGGCTTAACTTTAAATTTAGGAAATAATTTGTGGAAGGATGACCACACTTTTCTCTCTGAGCTCTAAAGTATCTAACACCGTAATTGTGGCAAATGAACACTGGTGAAAGGAATAGCTTTAAAAATGGAGAGAAGATTTTCTGTGATGGTAAACACCACAGAATACTTAAATATAATTAGCTTATATGCCTTTTGATGCAAATTATAATCCTTGTTTTCATTAGCTAAAGTTATGTCTCCGTGTGAACTATATGGAGCAAGCTGGTTGTGGTCTAAACTATTATGAAGAAAAATACTAGCTTCTTGAGGCTGAAAATATAACCTGATAGAGTTACATGGTAACTTATGTGAAACCAAACTTAGATTTAATATTATGATCAAGACCAATTTCTTTCCGTTAGAGTGATAATTGTCACAGAACATCTTAATTCTTGTCAACCCCTAAAACCATGTATCATTTATTAAAAATGATGTTAGTGCTGTGGGCATAAAATTAGGCTATCACATTTATTTCATAATATAATTTGTTTATTTATTTAGTTAGTTAGTTGTTTAGTTAGTTAATATATTGCCAAAGCAGATTTATTAATAATTAAGTAGAAGTAGAAAAGGAATATTTGGTGGATGATGAGAGGCAGAGATCAAAAGGACAAAAAATACTATATAATGGATTTTTTATTTTTTTTGTCCTTTTGACATTTCATTTCATTTTATTGTGTAGTTTTGAAGAGCGTATAACCCAATTACATGAAATGTTTAGTCAGCCACCTGGCACATAGTAAGCACCTAATAAATGTTAGCTACATATCTGTTTTTCAGAGTATGTAAATTCTATGATAAATAATGTGCAATTAATTCAATATTAGTTTGTTACAGCCATATTTTTCATAATGTATTTTTTCAATACACAATTGCTGAAAGCAAAATTATCTTTTATACAAGTAGATAAAAAGCTTACCCAAAACACGTCCTTATACTTAAATAGGCTAGAAATGGCTGCTTTATGCAACTGAAGTACATATGGTATGTTTTCTTTTTTTTCTTCAAGTTTTTATTTAAATTCTAGTTAGTTAACATTCAGTGTAATATTGGTTTCAGGAGTAGAATTTAGTGATTCATTACTTACATATAACACCCAGTGCTCATGACAGCGAGTGCCTTCCTTAATACCCATCACGCATCCAGCCCATTCCCCACCCACCTCTCCTCCATCAACCCTCAGTTTATTCTCTATAGTTAAGAGTCTCTTATGGTTTGCCTACCTCTTTCCTCTCCTTCCTCTATGTTCATCTGTTTCGTTTCTTAAATTCCACATATGAGTGAAATCATATGTTATTTATCTTTCTCTGACTGACTTGTTTTACTTAGCATAATACATTCTGGCTCCATCCACATCATTGCAAAAAAGGTAAGATTTCATTCTTTTTGATGGCTGAGTAATATTCCATCACACACACACACACACACACACACACACACACACACACACCACTCTTCTATATCCATTCATCAGTTAATGGACATTTGGGCTCTTTCCATAGTATTGCTATTGTTGATAATGCTGCTATAAACAGTGGGGTGCACGTGCCCCTTTAAATCAGTATTTTTGTATCCTTTGGGTAAATATCTAGTAGTGCAATTGCTGGGTCATAGGGTAGTTCTATTTTTAACTTTATGAGGAACCTCCATACTGTTTTCCAGAGTGGCTGCACCAGTTTGCATTCCCACCAACAATGTAAGCGAGTTCCCCTCCACGGCCTCGTCAACATCTGTTGTTTCCTGTGCTATTAATTTTAGCCATTCTGACTGGTGTGAGATGGTATCTAATCATGGTTTTGATTTGCATTTCCCTGATGATGAGTGATGAACATCTTTTCATGTGTCTGTTAGCCATCTGTACATCTTCTTTGGAAAAATGTCTATTCCTATCTTTTGCCCATTTCTTAACTGGATTATTTGTTTTTTGGGTGTTGAATTTGATATGTTCTTTATAAATTTTGGATGCTAACCCTTTATCAGATATGTTATTTGCAAATATCTTCTCCCATTCCATAGGTTGTCTTTTAGTTTTGTTGATTGTTTCCTTGCAATATAATTTACTAACAGGGCCCAAGACCCATAATTTTTCATTCAGGGAAAATTCATATTATTCCCAGGAGGGATAACCACACCTAGATAGATGGACAAGATGATATGGAAATGAATGTCGTGGAAAATATGAAAGATAATTACTTCTATGCACTTTCAAGGTCATTTTGAAGTTAATGGAACTAGCTCTCAAATAGAAAAGAGCAAGAACAAGAAAGGGAAAGAAAGAATGAACTGTGTGCATTTTTAAAGAAAATGATAGAACTAGTGTTTAAAGGGTGAGATGGGCCAGGCTGGTAAAAGCCAAGAGTGACACACCACTCAGAATCCACAGGGGAAAGGAAGGAGGGTGAGTGGCCAACACAGAGGTACAGGGTCATTATTCTAGATTTTCAGAGTTTAGACAGGAAATGAGTCCAGAAAATAGGTCTTCAGGGATAAAATCCAAGGGGAAAAGTGGGGAAAATGTTAAGAGCAGGGTCAACTCTTAAAAAATAGCAAAATTTGGATAACTTTACATCAAAATGGAGCATTTTTTTTTTCTCAACTAAAGGCATCATGGAGAACATTAATAGGTAAGACCCAGATAGAAGTCATTGGCAGAGTTTACCACTAGTTTTAGGTTAGAGTATCTGAGAAGCACCTGCAAGTCAACAAGAAAACCTCAAAATCAGCAAGAAAAATAATCAATAAATTAAACCAACTACTTTATGTGAGAAAAAAAGCACAAATGACATAAAGGTGTCTCTCCAGCATATGCGAGGACTCTCAGACACATTAACAATAAAAGAAATGCAGTGTCTGAAATGTATGAAAACTTGCAGTATAACTTATTTACCATATTAGAATATATCAAAGACTTAAAATCCAGAACAATAAGAAATATAACTTATGAATTACTGATAGGAGGATAGATAATGCACATGAATCTTTTTTTTTTGAAAATTGACCCGTTTTAATTTTTTAAAAACGAAAAACACAACACAACATCCAATTATTTTTACCATCTACAATTCAGTTATATCCAAACATTCAAAGACCAAAGAGAGTGCCCTGGCCAGAAGCAGGGGCTGAAGACGTGACACTGAAGACACACGAAGGTGAATGCTAGAGGTGACAGTCCCAGCTAGCTGCAGGTCACAGGTCTTGCAACACGCGCCGGTGCCTTTCGGCTCAGTTTGCGTTTGCTCACGTGTTTTACAGGAAGCTCTTTAAAATAATTTCATCCCAGACACTAGATTTCTTCAATAATACGCAGCTCCATAACATTTGTGTTTCCATCCAATTGATGGGAATTAAAAAGCAATTTTTGTTTTTGTCTTGTTTTGGTAGCGCAGAGAGGTAAAACTATCCGCCAGATTCCTTTAGTAATAAATGAGGAAAGGAGCGGTAAGAAAAGATCTGGGCTGTGCTGGGTGCCGGTTTCTACTTGTCTCTTTAATGTTGACTTCTGAAGTGTTAAATCACACTCATGCCACTACAATGATTAGTACTAGTAATCTTCTTGCAGATGATAAAAGGAAAAATACCCAATGGACATAAAAATGGTCAAAAAGATTTTACTGTGGGTCAATTTTTCCCCCCCAAAAATATACAAAATGAACATACAATTGGGATGGTAACTCCGTTAGACATTCCAATTCACCCCGTTGCTTGTTCGCCATAGAAGTAAAGAGAACAGGCATTAAGTTTGATTAGTAATGTCATAGTAGTAACCAGATGTGTTAATGGCAGCTTATCTGAGGTCCATCAATCCTTGGAATACGTGTAGGGAAGCACGGCTGTCTTTCTCCGACTGCCCACATCTGAACACATTCAGCTACCATGGAAACCACAAAGCGAGGAAAAATATACTTATTCCAAGATTCGTGTACTGGGATTTTTTTTTTTTTTAAGATTTTATTTATTTATTTGACCGAGAGAGAGATAGCGAGAGCAGGAACACAAGCAGGGGGAATGGGAGAGGGAGAAGCAGGCTTCCTGCCGAGCAGGAAGCCTGATGTGGGACTCGATCCCAGGACCCTGGGATCATGACCTGAGCCGAAGGCAGACGCTTAACGACTGAGCCACCCAGGCGCCCATGTATACTGGGATTATTAAGCGCCCTTTCTTTTGTAAAGCCCCGGAGTGGTGATAATGTGCTAGGGGCTGCTGTGTTTGCCGGCATGAGCGCCCATCCTCTGAGGGTCCTGAGGATAGTGGATTGGTCCTGGAGCCCTCATGAAAGGAGGGGGTGGTCCCATTGGGTGGAACATGTGTGGCCCAAAACCTGGGGGTGGAGGCGGGGCAATACCAAGGGGTGGTGGCAGTGCAATGTTCACCACAGCTGGAGGACCACTCGGGGGGAGGTTGAAGTAGTTGGCAGAGGCTTCTTCTGCTGCTGCAGGAGGAGGAGGAAGAGCTCCTGGCAGTCCTGGAACGGGCTCAAGCTTGATCCCAGAGTCTGTGGTTCCATCCTTCTCTTTTTCTTTTCCTCTGGCTGCTTGGGACCTTCCTCATTTCACGTTGAGTCTACGGCCATTGACAATCAACATATTAAATGACTTCTCTGCAGCCACCTCTGCAGCCTGCCTCGTGGCAAACTGGATGAATGAGCACTGCTGTCTTTGCACGACAGTGATCGTTCGAATTTCCCCAAACTGGTAGAAGTGATTTCTTAGATCAGTCTCAGTAATGGTATCACTCAGACCACCAACATACAGTGTGGTGATAGTCTTGTCCTCTGGTGGGTCCAGACGAGGCATTGTTGAAGCCCGCTTTAGAAGCTTATCTGCCACAGGGTCATTGGTACCGTAATATCGGTCTTTAATGTTCTGATCAGCAAGGGGGTCATCTGGATCTGTTGGCTTCTCATGTCTGTATGGACATTCCGCTCCTCTCTTACATTCTCCTTTTACCCAAAAGGAGCAAATGTGGGGTCGATTCCTCTTGTAGTAGGGTGTGGTCCGGGCCAGCTTGAGCAACATGTCACTGGTGGAGGTGGCTTTCCCCAACAAGCCAACCGGCCGCGTTCCATCAGAGTTAGAAATTTCTCTCTTCATATTCTGTGTGTAGTACTCTTTGTTGACATCTGACTTTGGCATGTCATCCTTAAAAGACAATCCTGCATCACGAACCTGGATGGGCAGCCCGTACTCCAGGTCCAAGAGGCAGGTCTGACAGACATTCTTCAATTTACTGCAAGTTTGGCACACTTCAGTTTTCTTGAAACGCATGCGGACCCCGGGGCACCAACAAAACACTGTGAATGGTCTAGCACAGATTTACATGCCTTCCCATACTTCTCTTTGGTCATTCGGATATATGGGTTTTCTCCAAGACACGTCTGACACAGAATGGGGAAGTCCACATCCTCCCAGTTCTGCCTGTTGTAGGTGTTGGGTCCCAGAGAGGTCGCCATCTTGAGAGCCTCTCGATAATACACGTGAATCTTTGAGTGCATATTAGCCCCTGTGAACCTGGTGAGAAGAATTACAAAGTAACCACACATATGCACATTGGGTCACAGTAAAATGGTACAAGGGAAAAGAATAATAAAATAGAGATCTTTAAATAGCATGAATTGTTATTAATTCAGGCCTTATTATTTCCTGAGCTCTATAGGAATCGCCAGACTGGCTGTATACACTAAACTCATTTTCGCTTGTCTTCTTACAACCTTTTCTATGGGCTAAGCATTTGATTAACAGTCCAGTGACACTGGGTACTATAAGCCTGTCTCTAAAAACAGTATTTCCCCAAATAGAAACAGATGAGCTTTATCCACAAACAAACTCTGGGGAGTCACAGTGTTCTATGGCTATTCCAGTGTTAATATGTCTGTGCATAGTTCTGGCCTATCTTGTTTACCCTCCATCTTTATGTCTCCTGTAGATATAATCGAAGGACTTCCGGGCTTTCTTAAACCTGATGAGACCCTTGAACATTATAATATCCCATTACAAGGCAGCCGTGGCCACCATCTTGGTCCACAGAGGCCCCAGTGTCCCTAGAGTCACTGCTGTCATACATTTTTAACCACTCCTGAGTAAGGACTTTGTCTGGACACTGCAATGGAAAACCATCATTTGAAGATTTGCAGAGAACAACAATTCATGTCATTATATGAGATATTACTTTTGATCAATCAGGTGACAGTCAAGTGAGAAAAGAATATTTCTAGGTAGAGAAATGACAATGCATGTTTACAAGAGACATTTGAATATTTGAGTAATGTGACTTGGTACTAGAGAAGGAAGGAAATATTCTCAGAGGTTAAAAAGTATTAATTCAGTATTTTTCTTTTTACGCAAGAATCTAAGAAGTTCCTATTGCACAGTGGTTTCTGGTTATGTAACTCGTGGTAGTCACAATGTTGAAAGATTATATTCTAAGAAAGCAGTTGAAGAAAACCAAGAGTAGAAAATGACTGGAAATATTGGCCATCTCTGGAGGGTGAGAGGCATGAATTGCAGGATAAAAATATGTGAATTGAACACTACGTCAAAAAATAATGATGTACTATATGCTGGCTAATTGAACATAATAAAGAATATGTGAATTACTTAAGACTGCAGAGGAGGTATAAAAACATACGGTTTGCACTCAGATGAGAGTTTACTGGGTTTCAGCATCTTCTTTTTTATGATGCTCACAGTCTCATGAAGGAGATGAATGTGAAAATAAATAGACACAAAAAACTCAGTAAATAGAGATATTTTCATTAGTTTTGAGGCAATCATTGACCTACTTTGCAAAAGCAGTTTCACATATCTGTAGGGGCAGTACACACTGATGTTACAAAATAAGGAATTTTCAATTTTCTCCCAAGAAATATGTGAGAAATGGGCTGAGATAAGTGGAGAACAACAAAACATTAATGAGTCTTAAAGCCAGTGGGATCGATTAAGAGGATGCTGTGGTGAGGAAATGTCGACCTCAGAGAGTCGGGGACCCGGGGTGGCGAGGGGACTGAGAAAAAGAGATGACAGTATAGTGGGGCACAGGGGACCCCGAGCAAACAGCCTGCGGTCCCGAGGTTTATTTTCCATAATCTAATATACCTTCTACAATGACATAGTTCCATAATGATGTACAGCAGGGGCTTAGTAAGGCACATTCTTCCACCTACACAGGGTTAGTTAAGTGAAGCAGTGGCTCTTTACAAAACATCTGCTGCTGTGTACTTTAGAACAGACCACACACGTCCCAAGGGCATTTCACTCGGATCCTTTCGGGTTATTTTTTTAACCCTGCAATCCCGAGTTTTCTCAGAGATCTCGGAGTCTGAACGAACATGCACCAGTGGTTGTTGTGGCGTTCTGTTTCCCACAAGGAAAAAGTTCACATTTAAGAGGACACAGATTATTAATTCAGTGAATCTAAGAGCAGATTGTTGGTTTGGAGGATGCATGAGCGGATAATTGAGCAAGGAGATGGGGAAAGATTCCTTCTCTTCTGTCTTTGAATGAGGGTGGTGAAGATGAATATATGTTTAAGAGCATTTGCAAGTAGAATAGGAATTTTCAGGGAATTTATAGTTCTTAACAATTTTCCCTTCTAATATCTAATCTTGTATAAAGACAAGACAATGAGTGTAGGTCAATTGAATCTATTAACAGGTAACATTTGTTAAATGCTCACTATGTTCCAACCACTTTTAGAAATGCAAATTCTTAATTATATTATTATGTTTTTATTTACATGAATATTCTTATTTAGTTCTTATAGAAAGCGTTGAATGAGTACTTGCTATTGTTATTCCACCATACTCAGAAAGAAACAAAGCCATGATTTTTATGAGGTAAGAATTGAACACTATTTGAGTGGCATAGTCAGATTATCTATCTGTAGAATGCTGTTTGAATATTGTTTCTCATAATAATAGCTAACATTTATTAGGTGCTTATATGTGCCAGGTGGCTGACTAAACATGTCATAATTGGATTATACACTCTTCAAAAATACACAATAAAATGAAATATATTTTTATTACCCACATTTTAGTTTGAAAAACTGAGACATAGTTGAAGTAATACTAATCCCTACAGCTATGATTTCCCCCAGTCGTGCTCAACACATTGGAGACAATGTGGGAGAGCTGAAAAATAGATGTGAAAGAAAGTGTCGCCATTTCCTGTCCCCTTTCGAAAGTGCTTCTAGCTGGACTAAGTATCAAATTGATATGAGACAGATTAACAGAAGAAAACCAGATGTAATAGTGTGCATACAGGAAATCCACAGAGACATGGAAATTCCAAAGAGAGCCAGGTAAAATGAGGTCTATATGTCATCCTGAACTAAAGAGAAGGTTGACTTCAGAGGGAAAAAATGCAGTTCACAGGGCAAAAAGAAGAGCAGATGTTTGGTAATGAGATGTTTGCCCCCACCATATAGATAGGTCACTCAGAAAAAAATTATTTCTGCTAATAACCCTTATTCTGGGAAAGACCCCCAATTTGGATTATTCAATGTACTTAAAGGAGGGGAAAAAGTTTCTCTTGAGCCTGTAGGGTCTTGATAATCTTTAGCTCAGAGTAGTCTTCAGGCCAAAGTGGGCCATCTTGGGGCAGCCTGCTCTTGGTCCCTACAAAAGCAAATGGAACAAGATATTTGGGTATGCTAATGAGTAAAACTTTGAAGTGATGTTCCAGAAAATCTATTTATCTAGAGAGAATGAATTAATGCTGGGTATTAGAGTATGGAAAAACAATGCGATGTCATACCCATGATGCAGTTTTTTGGAATTAAATTTTCAGAGGAGGCACAGTCATAGACGATGATAATGTGTGTGGGATGCTGTAGAGTGTACTGAATTCATCGTTGGAGGAAGGAAAGTGGGGATGATGAATGGCCAGTGGGTTAGAAAGGATCTAAATGTACATATCTCAAAGTCATCTAGTGCAGGCAGATATGTAAAGTACAAGCCATATGGCAAAATGTTCAATGAATATGGGTGAGATCTGGTTATTTGTAGACCTCAAAGGTGATGATGAAGAGTGTTTGAAGTGGAAGGTATGAAAAGTGCAGTGAAATGAAAATTTCACTGCAGATTATGGCAATTTAAAAGAATCATCTCTGTAAGAAATTTAAGAATGTTGTAAGAATTAAATGTAAGAATTTAAAAGAATCATCTATGTAAGAAAAAGAGCTTTTTCTTTTTCCTTACTTCTTTGTCTTTCTTTTTCTTTAAGATGGAAAATGGGGTAAATTTTATGGGATGAAACTGAAGCTGCAGACATGAGTTAAGTTTTCTTTCTTTTCTATGTCTTTTTGTTGTTGTTGGGAAAAATAAATTGGCTTTAATTATCTTTCAAAATACACCTAAGTCTTTTCTTCAAGCCCCTTCTCCCCCCAAAATTTAAGGGGCTGAAAATATATATTTGGCACACATAAATTGTTGCTCTGTATGATTTTAATATACTTGACTTATCCTTTGAAGGGTAGCAAAATTTGGATTAATAATAACTTCTGGAAAAAGTGAAAACAAAATATAGGATAACGTAAGTATTAGCACATTCCTTTATGAACAGAAATAAGGATATTTTGGACTTATGTCTGTCTCTCAAAAACATAGTTACGAAATGCTGCTTTTCATGTCTCAAAGTAATTCCCTGTGTACCCATTTAGGATTCAACACATAGGTGTCCTTTGGACATAATGTTACACTTCCACACTGTGTTGCTTTTTGAAAGAAAGCACAATATTGATGAAAATTAAGAGAATGTACTATCTTTGATTAAACTGGAGAAGGAATGTATTTGTTGATGAAGGGATATTTAGGGAGTCCAGAATCACCACCTTCCCCATTTGCCAACATAGAACATAAGGTGCTCTCATGATTCAAAACCAACTCTCACTGAGAGTTGCTTCCTCTACGTCAAAAAAGTAAGCAAAATATTGGAGACACAAAGTCCTTAATATATGGTCCTTTTATTTCATGTCTCATAATGATAGTGGAGTACTTAGGACAAGTAAAGGAATAGCTACCATAAGTAGTAATATTTATGATCATCAGTGTGCGTGAAAGATATGGGACTCTTGCATAGGAGGGGTCACCAACGTTTGAAGTAGACAACAAACACTTTAGAGAATCAGAAAATGTTCATCAGGAATTAAAATGATAGATAAAACTTTATCAAGCCAATAGGGAAAAAATTAATCAAGTCCAAAGTTTGAGTCAGTTTAAAGTCATAAAAAAATAAAACCATATAGCATGGTCCCAGAACTGCTAGAAATTCTGGAGCACACTGAAAGGAAGTAGTAGCAAGACTGGGAGATAGATTGGGAGAGGTAAGAAAGATTTACAGAGTGAATTAACGTTTTTGGTTTGAAAGAGGATGCTTTCAGTGATAAGATTTTAAGTAAAATAATCATATCTGGCTTTTGAAAGGTAGCTGATAATGTGAGGAGATGGATTTTATAAGGAAAAACCAGAAACAGGAGAAATAATTAGGAGGTTATGCCACAGACTACATGGGAGTGAATGAATGTCACAGCTAAAGGAGACGGGATGAATGACATATGCTATATTTGATGGACATCAAATAATTAAATTCAGTAAGATGTAATGGCTGCTCGATTGTACTGTTAAGGTTATAAAGGGCAAAGTGTCAAGGATAACTGAGATTTTTGGTTTAAGTGACTGTGTGACTGCCATTGCCAGCAAGTGAGATGCAGGCAGATGGTAGGGGGGCTCTGAGGAAAACAGTGACTATTGTGCGGGATATCTTGAAGTGAGATTATTTAAGACATGTTATATATAATAAAACAGATCACACAGAAAGCATTGCATGCTCTACTAGCACCATGCTCCCTGGAGTGGCAGACTGCAGGCAAGGGATTCGGCTAACAAACCCAGATGCAGGTAAAATGCTGAAGTCCAGGTGGCAGAAGGGACATTGTATCTGTTTGTTTCAGAAAAAGACACAAAAACAGAACTAACAGGAAGCTAGAGGGTGTGAGCAGGCTTTCTCTGACTTCCCTGGAAGTCTGCTAAATATAAGGTAATGAACAACCTTATTGACTACATTCAAAATAGGCTGATATGCTCTTGGAGTTGTTTCACTATAGCTCCCTGTGTTACACATTCTAGTGCCCTTAAGGGAGCCTGGCCCCTCTATAAATTGAAGGTACTTAACCCCTTTCTCTTAGTATTGCTTTTTTTTTTTTTTAAGATTTTATTTATTTATTTATTTATTTGTCAGAGAGAGAGATAGCCAGAGAGAACATGAGCAGGGGTGGGGGTGGGGGCAGGGGCAGAGGGAGAGGGAGAAGCAGGCCCCCTGCTTGGATCATGACCCAAGTCAAAGGCAGACACTTAACTGACTGAACTACCCAGGCACCCGTTAGTGATGTCTTATAAGTATATTTACTGATCACTATAGACCTACTTTTGTTAGTAAGTATGTATGTATCACAAAGCTATTAAGCTTATATTTTGTTCTACGTAATTTTTTTCCACCTGGAAATCATGTTTAAACATGATTTCTAGGTGAATTATTTGCTTGCTGTGTACCTAGTTCTCTTGCCAAACATCCTCTTGAATTTTTGGTTTTCCCAAAATGAGGAAAAATCATGGAACATGGAAAAACCTATAAAGGTATCAAGCACCCTTTTTATTAAACTTAAAAAAAACTTTTATAGTTTAAATGTTCAATACTTCTAGTTTCTTGCCCCAAGTTCTTATGCTCCCATTTTTGAAGGATATTTTTTCTGCATATAGAATTTCAGATTGTCAATTTTTTTCTTCAAATACGTGGTTTTGTTATCTTCTGAACTTTACTGATTCTGATCAGAAAACAACCATAATTTTTATTGTTGTTCCTTAGAATGAATGTTCCAATCACCCTTTATCATTGATTTTCAGTAGTTTGATTATGATATGCTTACGTTTGACTTTCTTTGTATTTTTCCCACTTTTGGGTTTCCTGAAATTCCTGCTTTTTTGATATATTTCATCTATACATATATATATAAAACCATAACCTCTACCTGAGGTTATGGGACTCACGTCCAATGTGGCAATCCCTAACTTGACTCTGGGTCTCTGTATTTTGGATAATGTTTAAATTCTGAATTCTTCTGAAATATTCTTCTGAATTCTTCTGAAAAAAATGATTAACTCAAATTTGACTCACTTTCTTATAAAGAAACACCTCAGATACTTACTCACATAGGTCCAGAGTAGCATATGCTTAAGAGGACAATATGCATATTATAACCAGAAAATTTTTCCCTCACAGACATCATATGGACATTCAAACAAAGAGATATTGTCAATAGGAATATTTATTAATATTTATTGAACTTTCATATCAGTTGAGTTTAGGAGCAGATATCGGGAATAAATACAAATTTTAGAAAGGCATGTTATGAAGACTGGGGTGTGCACTCCAGAATTATGATATTAGGAGGAAATTAGATACTCAGAAGAAGGTTTGAGGGCAATTACTGGAACAAAAGGACCAGATCAGGGCGCCTGGGTGGCTCAGTTGGCTAAGCGACTGCCTTCGGCTCAGGTCGTGATCCTGGAGTCCGGGGATTGCATCCCGCATCGGGCTCCCTGCTCGGCAGGGAGTCTGCTTCTCTCTCTGACCCTCTTCCCTCTCGTGCTATCTCTCATTCTCTCTCTCTCAAATAAATAAATAAAATCTTAAAAAAAAAAAAGGACCAGATCAGTGAAGGATCATGAAAAGATGCTTGTGGCACTGAGACCTGGAGGACTGGATGGAAGTCGCTTTGCTCTTCACAGCCATTCGGCAGGTTGCAAAGCCAGGATCAAGGCTAGGAGTCAGAGGGGGCAGAACACCAAATGGACTTACATTATTCCCATTAGCTGAAAATGTGTATTGATAGCAATGTTTCAATTATCTGAAAGAATGAAGAAATAAAATTTTTGGGAAAAAAATTGTGAGGGCAGGTAACTTATTTACAACTTTTTACCCCATCACTTAAAATATTAAATTATCTGTGAATAATTTAAATATCTGTGAATAGATAGTTCATGTAAATCTTTTTAAAAATTGGGTATGGTAACTTCATGAAAGGTTGAATAAAGTTAACTTTCCTTGGATGGCTCAGAAAAAGATAAACAGTTTTTTCTTATTTTTTTTTAAAGATTTTATTTATTTATTTGAGAGAGAATGAGAGATAGAGAGCACGAGAGGGAAGAGGGTCAGAGGGAGAAGCAGACTCCCTGCTGAGCAGGGAGCCCGATGTGGGACTCGATCCCGGGACTCCAGGATCATGACCTGAGCCGAAGGCAGTCGCTCAACCATCTGAGCCACCCAGGCGCCCAACAGCTTTTTCTTATTACTTGAAACATAGTATGCACTTAATAAAATTGGATGGATTGATAAATGCAATCATATAGGTACTTGTTTTGAATTAAATAAAAAGTGGAGATATAGCCATTGCAAAAAAACTTTTTTCTAGAGAATATTAATTTAAAACTTTAATGGCAGATTTGTGTTTCTCTACTGTTTTCAGCTGATATTCCTCACTTTTGAGACATGCGTCTAATATCCTGTCCTTCTGATTATCTTTAAGATATTTTCTAAAATGAGAAAGCATTTGCCATGGGTGAGAATAAGGGTTTATTATTTTTTTATTAACATATAATGTATTTGTTTCAGGGGTACAGGTCTGTGATTCAACAGTCTTACACAATTCACAGCACTCACCATAGCACATACCCTCCCCAATGTCCATCACCCAGCCACCCCATCCCTCCCACCCCCCACCACTCCAGCAACCCTCAGTTTGTTTCCTGAGATTAAGAGTCTCTTATGGTTTGTCTCCCTCTCTGGTTTGGTCTTGTTTCATTTTTCCCTCCCTTCCCCTATGATCCTCTGTCTTGTTTCTCAAATTCCTCATATCAGTGAGATCATATGATAATTGTCTTTCTCTGATTGACTTATTTCACTTAGCATGATATCCTCTAGTTCCAACCACGTCATTGCAAATGGCAAGATTTCATTCTTTTTGATGGCTGCATAATATTCCATTGTATATATATATACCACTTCTTCTTTATCCATTCTTCTGTTGATGGACATCTAGGCTCTTTCCATAGTTTGGCTATTGTGGACATTGCTGCTATAAACATTGGGGGTACAGGTGCCCCTTCGGATTACTACATTTTTATCTTTGAGGTTAATACCCAGTAATGCAATTGCTGAGTCATAGGGTAGCTCTATTTTCAACTTTTTGAGGAACCTCCATACTGTTTTCC
>NW_027397097.1:370826-432972 GCF_003265705.2 Callorhinus ursinus
CTCACCAACATCTGTCATTTCCTGACTTGTTAATTTTAGCCATTCTGACTGGTGTGGGGTGGCATCTCATGGAGGTTTTGATTTGGATTTCCCTGCTGCCCAGTGATGTTGAGCACTTTTCTCATGTGTCTATTGGCCATTTTGGATGTCTTCTTTGCAGAAATGTCTGTTCATGTCTTCTGCCCATTTCTTGATTGGATTATTCGTTCTTTGGGTATTGAGTTTGGTAAGTTCTGTATAGATTTTGGATACTAGCCCTTTATCGGATATGTCATTTGCAAATATCTTCTCCCATGCTGTCAGTTGTGTTTTGGTTTTGTTGACTCTTTCCTTTGCTGTGCAAAAGCTTTTTGTCTTGATGAAGTCCCAATAGTTCATTTTTGCCCATGCTTCCCTTACCTTTGGTAATGTTTCTAGGAAGAAGTAGCTGTGGCTGAGGTCGCAGAGGTTGCTGCCTGTATTCTCCCCAAGGATTTTGATGGATTCCTCTCTCACATTTAGATCTTTCATCCGTTTTGAGTCTATTTTTGTGTGTGGTGTAAGAAAATGGCCCAGTTTTATTCTTCTGCATGTGGCTGTCCAATTTTCCCAACACCATTTGTTGAAGAGACTCTCTTTTTTCCATTGGACGTTCTTTCCTGCTTTGTCGAAGATTAGTTGACCATAGAATTGAGGGTCCATTTCTGGGCTCTCCTGTTCCATTGATCTATGTGTCTGTTTTTGTGCCAGTACCATACTGTCTTGATGACGACAGCTTTGTAATATATTTTTAAATGTTCACAAGAATTTTGGTTATATTTAAGCTGCTTGGATTTCTTATTCTGCATTCCTGACTATTTAATTAAGTTGTCTGTAGACCTCCATGTTGTTAAAATTACAATTGCCTTTTGCATAACCTGCAAGTTATTGTATATATGCATGCATGCCCCTGTGTGTTTGTGTATGCCTGCATGTATTTCCACACTTGATTGAAAATTCCCTGAGAGGAGTGGCCTTTGCCTTTCTTAAGACAAATTTGATGTCTATATCACACAACTCAGAAAACTCCTAGGCACAAAGAAGCAGAAATTTTATCACTACCTGTATACTTAGTAGATAATAAAAATGAAAGAGTAGACTAGAATAAAATTGAACAGAGAAGAGAAAATTTAAAAACAACTTGAGTCAATCTTTTTATTTGCAAATGAAGATCCTGGGGTTTATAATGGTGAAGTGATTGACCCAACAGCTTACAGAAGCTTCAGAGAAGAGTCAGCCCTTTAGACAGGCTATTTCAGTATGCCTAGAATCTTCATATACTGAATCAGTCATTCTGTCAACCTGATTTTTGCCCATAGGAGACTAGCCTGTCAACTTTTTATCCAAACTTGCAAACTTTCCAGTTTTAATATGGCAGACAATGTTACACATCGCTACGTCTCATCTTTTTTCCTGGTTGGTATTCCTGGTTTGCAAGCTTTTCACTGCTGGATTGGCATCCCTGTCTTCCTCCTGTTTGCCCTGGCCCTGCTGGGGAACAGCATAATCATCATCACCATCAAACTAGAACCAAGCCTCCACTAGCCTATATAGTTCTTCCTTTGTATGCTGGCAGTGAATGACATTGCTCTTGCCTCTTCCACAGCCCCCAAGATGCTTGGTATCTTCTGGTTGGATGCACATTGGATTGACTTTGATGTCTGCCTAATACAGTTATATTTCATTCACACGTTCTGCATAGCTGAGTCAGCCCTCTTGGTTGCCATGGCCTTTGACCGCTGTGTAGCTATTTGCATCCCTCTGCGTTATACAACCATCCTGACAACACCAGGGCTCATTAAAATGGGTCTGACTGGTATGATCCAAGCTATCTTTATGGTTTTGCCAGGTCCACTTCTTATTAAAAAGCTACCATATTACACTAAATATGTCATCAATCATGCCTACTGTGAGCACATGGCTGTGGTGAAGTTGGCCAGTGCCAACACACATATTAACAGAGCATATGGAATCTCTGTGGCCCTTTCAGTGATGGTGTTCGACCTAGGGCTCATAGCTACATCCTATATCAAAATCCTCCAGGCAGTCTTCCGGTTGTCTTCCCAGAATGCCCGTTCTAAAGCGCTGGGCACCTGTGCTGCCCATGTCCGCACTATACTTGTCTCCTACACACCTGCACTGTTTAGTTTCCTAACTCACCGCATTGGCAAGAAGGTACCTCCAAGCATTCATATAATTTTTGCAAGTTTGTATCTTTTGGTGCCTCCCACAGTCAATCCCCTGGTGTATGGTGTCAAGACCAAGCAGATTCGTGACCGAGTGGTTAGTCTCTTCTTCCCAAACAAGAAGATTTCTGGAAACTAAAATATGTAGATACAAGCCCATATTGGCAGAATCTGTTTTATGGTACATTAACAATATTTGCAGCTTTGTCCCCAACATGCTATTTCTCAATTCAGTTATATCTCTCAGCAGGAATATGTGATTTTGTACATTTTTCTCCCCATTTTAATTTTTCAATATTTCATTTTCTTTCTCTTAGAAATAAGCTTCATGGGAAGCTTTCAATAAATATTTGCAATAGTTGTTATTTATTTATTATTGACATTATTTTATATTCTATATTTATGGATAATATTTTATAATATTCACAAATGTGAAATAACTAGGCTAATTATTGTAATAATTTTAAGATTCTCAGTACATTGGACAATGTAATTTATAAAAACAATTTTTTCCAATTCACACTGTTACATACACTGATTAAAAATTCCTGAGTAAAAGCCATTATTTTCAAGTTTCATTTTACTTATTGTAATAGTTATAAGAATTACTTAGCCCTCAATAATGATCACTGTGGGTTTGGCTGTTTCCTAATTCCTTCACCTATATTTACTCCCTTAGTCCACAAAACTATACTGTGATACAGATGGTATTATTATTGTCATTGTACCAAGTAGGAAACTGAGGCACAGAAAGCTTAAGTAAATTGCATAAAGGTAACTCACCTAGCACATGGCAATGTGGAAGTGAGCCTAGGGACTCTGGCTTCCAAAATATATGCTCCTTATAATGCAATATTGTCCACCAATATGCTTACACCTACTCGCTTTACAAATATGGGAGCTTATTCCTCTGAACACTTTATTTTTTTTTATTCCCCTACATCTTCTCTTCTTTTAGATATTGTGGTAGATTTCTTAAGTTTCCTTAGAACTCCCTGTAAGTGATAAATCTATTTTGATATTTTGACAAGACCCCAAGCAATAATTGCTTCTGTTTTACTAGAGAAATCTCCAACCAGTACAGCCAGGTAACATTATAACTATGCTTTCCAGACTTAAGTAAAAAAATCCACCAGCCATCCCAGATAATGTAAACAAAAAATTAAATATAATATAGTTAAAAATGTGTAGATGATGGGGAGCCTCAATGGCTCCATTGGTTAAGCATTGGAACTCTTGATCTCAGCTCAGGTCTTGATCTCAGGGTTGTGAGTTCAAGCCCAGTGTTGGAGCCTACTTTTAAAAAATTGTGTAGATGATTATTGAACACCAATAACAACATCAAGCTTGAGAAAAATTCTAATTGAAAAATATTGGGGGAGATGCCAAGAAAAAGCTGATCTGAGCCTTGAAGAGTAATGATAATATTACCAGGTAAGAAGGTAAGGGTTTCCAAGTATAGGTAACACCTCAATGGAAGTGAATAGACATAGTAAGAAAAATAAAAATGCACCCAGAACACAGTGATGTCATAAAAGCAAAAGAAGAAGAAAGCTTCAAGGAAAAACATACAATTAGAAAAGCAGTTGGTACATCCAATTAGAGAAGATCTGGTGTGTGGCATTATGAAGGTCATTGGTCGCCTTGGGAAACAAAGGACAGTGCAATGGTAATGGTGAAAGGTCTGTACAATCTTGAGTACAGTGGATGACATTGATTTTAGGTAATAAATCTAGTCCAAACCCTGAACTTACTAATTTAATGGCTACATTATATTTTGTACTTATAAAGCCTACCACTGTTCTTGATCAATCACACAGAATATGAGTATGTCAAACCCATGGGACAAACCATCTCACACAGACCAAATCCAGCTTGCTGCCTCTTTCCGTAAATAAAGTTTTATGAATCACCACATCCATTAATTTATGTATTGTCTGTGGCAACTTAGCCATACACTGACAAGGCTGAATAATTAGGACAGAGATCACATGACCAAAAAAGCTTAAACTACTTACTGTCTGTCCTTTTTGGGGGGTGTGAGGGGTACCAAATTACTTTATTTGAAGGAATGGTACAAATGAAAAAAGTTAAGTAGATGTTTTGGTACAACTTATAGAAAAGGTAAAGGTAACCCCAACACGCATGCACTGCCTTGGTGACCAGGGAAGTCACCCTTGTGGCTATGGGAAAACAGCCTAAGGCTTAGCTCTATCGCTGTTTCCCAAGGTGTGCTTGTCAAAGAGATACTCTGCCATGCCAGATTGGGAGCCCCCACCTTGCACAGGTTGGTTAGTGGTCACCCACTTCTTTGATGGATTTCACCTGCTCATCCAGGTAACGAGTCTCAGTGAAGTCACACAAATGTGGGTCGTTTTTATCAGTGGCCAGTTTGTGCAGTTCCAGTAGTGACTGATCCACGCTCTTTTCCAAATGTAATGCACACTCCATTATATTCAGCCCGTTCTCCCAATCATCACAGTCTGGTTTCTTGATATTCTTAAGGAAGATTCGGCCACCTCGTTGGTTCTGCAGCTCCATCAGTTTCTCATCATGTTCCCTCTCCTCATGAGATTGGTGAAGAAAATATTTAGCAAAGTTCTTCAAAGCCGCATCATCGCGGTCAAAGTAGTAACACATGGACAGGTAGACTTAGGAGGCGTAGAGCTCCAGGTTGGTCAGGTTGATGGCGGCCTCCGAGTCCTGGTGGTAGTTCCCGCGCACCTGCGAGGGGGACGTGGTGGTCCTGGTGGCGGCTGAGGAGAGGCGGCGGTGGTCGGCGGCTGCACGGCGCTGGAACAGGCGGCAGGAGCCTTGGAGCTGTTGTGAGGAGATGGTGGAGGGCTGGCTCTGAGTGGCCGGCCGGGCTGGGGGACAAGCGCCAGTCCTGTCCAAGCAGTGTTGAAGCAGGAAACCGCGGTGACTTGGTGGAGCCTGGGGCCTCTGTCTGTCCTTCAACATAAAAAGCTTGCTGGTATATAATTTAGAACAACAGTTAATTGAATTATAATGTCTTATACTCCTGTACAGTTGTCTTTACTGACCTGCCCTTAAGCTTTAAGCCTTCTATTAAATTTTCCATGAGAACCATTTATAAAAGCCACAGAAACATTTACAGCTAAACTCTTGAAAAGATTTAGGTCTACTTTATCACTCAGTATTTCCTACATACACATTCATGTGTGAAATTTATTTTACAGTTTAGTTCTAAGAACATCCAAAAATTTCAATGGCCAAAATGGACATCTATAATACAGAAATGAAGTGTCTCCTTTGAAGAATTAATAGTTTTTCTTTAAACTAATAGCTATAGTTATGACAATTTACTTTAAAATTCATTACACTTGGATATCAGATTTCAGCTCAAAGTAAATATGTAAACCACTAATGGGAATATATTCAATATTCAAATCAGTTAATGTTATCCTTTGCATTAACAGGCTAAAGAAGAAAAATCATATTATCATATCAATTGATGCAGTAAAAGCATTGGCAAAATCCAACACCTGTTTGTGGGGCAGAGGGGGAGGGGAACTCTCAGCAAACTAGAAAGAAAGGGTAACTCTTCAAGTTGGTAAAGAACATTTTCAAAAAACTTTCTAACATCATACTTAATGATGAGGATCTGGATGTTCTTCCTCTAATATCAGGAACAGGGAAAATATGCCACCGCTCAATATTCCCATTCAGCATCATACTGCCAGTCTTAGCTAGAACAATAATGCAATACAAAAATATAAAAGGTATACAGATTTAGAAAGAAGGAATAAAATCATTTGTCCACAGATAAACAGGTGAAGTACGTGCAGTTTTTAGGTAGATCAAATTCTTTTGTATGATACTGTGATGGCGAGTGCATGATATTATACACCTTTAAAAGATAAGAACTTTACAGCACAGAATGGACCTTACTATATGTAAATTAAAATAATTATTTAGAAAACTGGAGGATTCCAAGAGGGAATGCAGATTATAAAAAAATGAATCTACCTATATGCTAAATAAATGAAATAGCTTCACTGCGGGGATTGTGGGAAAAGATACTGACTTAAGTAACTTTGGAAATGAGTGGCGTGTAGGCATAAAAGCAAAAGGGACTGTCCATAAATGCTTTACTCTAATTGATAAAGTTGTTTCCTACAGGATCAAGGATAAACAACTCTGATATAGCCTTAGAAGCATACTAGCAATTAACAAGTAAATGGGTGACAGATAGTTGAAGCCAGATTTTTCACTGTTGGAGTGGGACTTTACCAATAAGCAAAGGGAAGTAGTTAGAAAGATCCTTGTGGTAATAAATTAATGTTGCAGATATTAGTAAGAACTCTAATTTAATTTAGATACAAGTGTTTACATATAGAAATATTTACAGATATGTGTATATACATCGGTTAGCATACACACAAAGCTCCTTGCTCTGTCAGCTGGGAGAACTTAGAGAAAGATACTCACGTACCCACAAGCATACTTGTGGCGCAGTTCCTGGTTTCTAATGCTATTCATCAATAAAAAGAACAAAACTTCCCAGAGAAATGGTAATTCTAGGATTGAGGCAGAAAATCCCCAAGACGAACCTGCAGCATCTTTTAGTGCCATAAACCAAAAAGTGCTACACACACAAGCACACACACAATGAGGGGTAAGCCAAAATGGAACAAAATCCAAACAAAAGAGTACCCAGTGGTCAAATTGGAACAACTTGAGGAATAAAATGAAATAACTTTGGATTATAACTCAGATTATAACAAAAATACCCGTAAGTCCATAATGATGTAAATAATGATTGAACAAATTAATAAGTAGGGAGACTAAATCATTTGCCTTGTAAAATAATTCTAAATAATTCACTAAGTTATGTATCTATTCCGTCCTCAAGGAGAAGGAACATAAAGCCCTACTCCTTAAGTGTGGGCTACATATAGTGATTATCCTTTCATAAGTTCACTATGAAATGGGAATTAAAATGGAGAAATCTGACAACCACTATCTCAGACAAGAAATTAAGGTCAATATGCACAATGCATAAATTATGTTGATAATATGTACCTTTGATATGTGATTGACATGGGACTTTAACATCTATGATTTTCCTCCCCAAAGCACATAATTCCAATCTGATCATTACAATAACATCAGATAAATTCCAATGGAAGGGAGTCCTCTGAAATCCCTATGAAATACATTCCTATGAAGAGGTATGTTTTCAAGGTCATTAGAAACAAGGAAAGTCTCAGAAATATAGCCAAGAGCAGCTTACAGAGACCTGACAACTTAATGCAATGTGGCATCCAGGTTGGGATCTTGGGAGGGAAAAAAAGGAAGTAAGGTAAAAATTAAGAAACTTGAATAAAATATGGACTTTAGTAAATCATAGTGTATTAATATTGATTCACTAACTATAACACATATATTAATGCAAGATGACAATGATAAGGAATACTAGGTAGGGGGTCTATAGGAACTCTCAATACCTACATATTCAAATTTTTGTAAATCCAAATCATTTGGATTTTAAAAATGTATTAATTTGCATTCCAATACAAAATTAAACATCCGAACTTTCTTAGTGCTCATATGAATGTAAGTCAAAAAATAACTTAAGACTTGAATGGTGATGATAATTAAAATGATGGAGATGATGAAGTGGAGGAGAAAGATTACTGAAATCAAAATTGGAAGACAAAAAAGTAGTTAGTTCATGATCATAAGGAATATCAACTTGAGAATGAATTTATTGTTTTTAAAGAATCCCATGAACTTAATATTTTTAATCAGAGGCTAACCGCTTAAATTCACTTGTGTTTTTAGGAACTTCCTCACTGAAAGATTAAAGAAAAATCTTCATTGACTAAGCCAGAAACAAGTTTTCATGTTTTCTGCCTTTTATATCACCTACTGATAAGTTGATTCTGTATCCATAAAAGTTAAAATTGTTTAAATAGGAATCAGATCCTGTCTCCAAAGTAAAATCTAGAACTGTATATTTCAGCAGCACGAATGAGCTGGAGAAAGCACAAAATCTGACTCCAAAATAGTATTTCTCAAAGTGAAATTTTATTATTTGAAAAAAGTTAAATGAGAAATCAAGAAGGATCTTTAGAGTAGAAAGTCTTGGACACTCAATATCGAATCTGTTTGGTCTTCACCCTATACACAATAGGTTTGAGCAAAGAAGGGACAAGCAGATAAAGGTTGGACAGAAGAATAGGAATGTAGGGTGGAATATGGAACCCAAACCTGTGTGTAAAGAAGGAGAAGAAACCCAGAAGATAAAACTCGAGGAAGACACAAATATGGGCAATGCAGGTGTTGAAGGCTTCGAGCCTAGCGTCCTTCTGTGGCAGATTGAAGACAGTTAGAAATATTTGGATGTAGAAGAGTGTGATGAAGATTGTGTCAAATCCAAGTATAGTGAAAGCCACAAACAGGCCATAGATCTTGTTGATTCGAATGTCTTCTGCTGCCAACCTCACGATGACCATGTGCTCACAGTATGAACGGGAGACCACAGTGGTCCGGTAGTATTTCAGCCGACATTTGATGAGGATAAGACATGGAGCTACAAGGAGGGCTGCTCTGAGCGTCACTCCAACCCCAATCTGAGTGAGAAGTTGGTGTGTAAAGACAGTTGCATGTCTCAGGGGATCACAGTTGGCCCCATAGCGGTCCAGGGCCATGGCCAGCAGAATTCCTGATTCAATGGACTGGAAGGTGTGGATAAGCCACATCTGAAAGAGACAGGCATCAAAGTATATTTTTGGCAGATGAAACCAGAATATTCCTAGCATTTTTGGTAGGATGCAGGTACTAAGAGCAATGTCTGTTGCTCCAAGCATTGCCAGGAAGAGATACATGGGCTCATGGAGGCTGCGTTCAGATTTGATGATGACCAGGAGCAGGGAATTTCCAAATAGAGCAATGATGTACATGGCACAGAAAGGAATTCCAATCCAGAACTGCAAAGACTCCAAGCCGGGGATCCCAATCAGTGTTAGTACTGGGGGCATGAAGACTGTGCCCCTGAGCTTGAACATTTTAGCTTAGAGCTGTCTGATTAATGCTTCAAATTTTGTATTGGGTTTCTCTCTTTTTTATATTTGTTTTCATCTAGATTTATTGAAATTTCTAGAAACAGAAATTGAATGTGTTTTTAAAGGGCATTTTATCAAGCGTATGTATTCACTGATAATATAAGTCTAAGAATGCATATACAGGCTCCCAAAATTCTTTGTCTCTGTCTCTGTCTCTGTCTCTCTCTCTCTCCAGGAAGGCAGACAAATACACAGGACAATTCAATATGCAAAACAGACCCACCTGATATTGTATGTGCATTTGTGTGCATTTATCAGTTAAAAAACATTAGTTTGGATTTATAATAGGTTCAGGAATTTAAGATGTTCATGCATCACTTTTGTTTTTACCCAAGAGGAATTCATAGGCAGTCATTTAGTCTGCAGTCAATGCAAAGAGGGAAAAAAAGGATCGTTCACCATTCTGAGCAGTACTCTATACCACGGGAAAATAGGAAGTTACAAAGTAGTGACCTTGACTTTAAAGACAGTAATCTATTTGTGAAGATGCATTGTTATAATAAAAAGTTAAATGTCTCTGTGCTTAGTAAAGAAAAACTTAATATTATTAATATGTAATTCGTTGTTGACTTGATGCATATATGCAATGTAATTCCAATCAAAATCCCAGCAGGTTATTTTGTGTATATGCACAAACTGTTCTTCAGTTAATATGGAAAGGCCAAAGACCCAGAATAGCAACAGACACTGAAGATGAACAGAGTTGGAACAATGACACTACTATACTCTAGAACTTAACAGTGCAGTGATCAAAACAGTGTGGTAATGCAGAATAGACAAACTTGTCAGTGGAACGGAACTGAGAGACCACAAATAGACGCACACATATATGCAGTTAACTGATCTTTGACACAGGAACAAAAGCAATTTAATGGAGAAAGAATAGCCTTTTCAACTAATGGTGCAGGAACAACGCACATCCACATGCAAAAATAAATGGATGTAGACAACAGACCTTACACATTTCATAGAAATTAACTCAGAACCAATCATAGTACTTCTAGACTGAAAATACGAAACTCTACAAATTCTAAAAGAGAGAATAGGATAAAACCTAAGAGACCTTGGCTCTGACAGTAACCTTTTAGTTAAGATTAAAAGTATGATCCATGAAAAAAGAAACTGATAAGTTGACCTTCATTAAAACTGGAAACCATCTGTTCTGTGAAAGACATAGTTAAGAAAATGAAAAGACAAAGCAGAGACAGGGAAAAAAATATTTACAAAGTACATATTTGATAAAAGGACTTTTACTTCAAAATATATAAAGAACTCTTAAAACAACAATAAGAAAATGACCAAATTAAAAATGGGCAAAAATCTGAAAAGAAACCACACTGAAGAGGATATGTAGATGACAAATGAGCACATAAAAAATGCTCCACATCTTAGGTCACTAGGGAGTTTCAAAATGAAACAACAGTGCAATACTACCAACACCTTATTAAAATAGCTAAAATTCAAGACTTTGATATAATAAATGCTGGTGAGGAAGTGGAGCAACAAGAACTCTCATTCATTAATGGTGAAGATGTAAAATGGCACAGCTACTTTGGAAGACAGTGTACAAAGCTAAGCATAGGCTTATCATGAAGTCCAATAATTATGATCCTAAGTATTATCCAAATGATTGTAAACTTATATAAGCACAAAGCTTGTACATGAATATTAATAGCACCTTTATTTACAATTGCCAAAACTTGGAAGCAACCAGTATCTCTATCTTATATAAAGAAGCTGTGATACACCCACATGATGAAGTATGCAGTGATATAAAGAAATGAATTCTCAAGTTCCAAAAGAAATGGAGGAACTTTAAGTCCATGTTGCTAGTGAATGAGGTTGCCCTGAGAAAGCTACCTACGTGTGATTCCTACTACATAATATTCTGGAAAAGTGAAACTATAGAGACAATAACAAGATCAATATTCACCAGGGTTTCAGGGAGAAAAGAGAGGGGTGAGTAGGTAGAGCTCAGATTTTTAAGGTAGAAGAATATTCTATACGATACAATAATAATGGATATAAGGCATTATGCATTTGTCTAAACCCAAAGAAATGTACAACACAGGGGCACCTGGGTGGCTCAGTTGGTTAAAAGTTTGCCTTCAGCTCAGGTCATGATCCCAGGGTCCTGGGATTGAGCCCTGCATCGGGGGTCCCTGCTCAGTGGGGAGTCTGCTTCTCCCTCGGCCTTTCCCCCTGCTTGTACTCTCTCTGTCAAATAAATAAATAAAATCTTTAAAAAAAATAACAATGTTGTTGATCTTTAACATAAATATCAAACACTAGCTTTATTTTTCTCATTTATAGTGACAAATGTTGGTAGAAATGGCTCGTAGTCACTTTCTGGTTCTTTGAGCCCTTGCTCTTGTAAAGCTAATTCTACTCCAAAAAGCTGCAGACAGGATGAAGGTACAAGAGGCTATCTCCACAAATTGTCCCTTTGTTAGTTTAATTTCAACACATACAAAATACCAAGGCTAAATGCCTTCTCCTTTGAAAGGACATGAATTGTGCATGCATATAAAATTTAGGGGGTTTCCACCAAGATAATCTCTGTATTGAAGGATCAATTAATTGAAAACTCCACTTCTCTGATGTTCTAACCAGTTGCTTCAGTGATCCCTGGGTAATCTGGGACTCATATAAATCGGAAATCACTGATATACAGCCTTTCCATTAGTTTAACTCTCAGATATGCCCAGAATTCATGGTCTTGAATCTTGTTTGACTCTTTCGATTGATCTAATTATTCTGTACCTGGCACTTGCTATTCTTCTCACATGCCCTTACCTCTCTGAGCACATCTACTCTGTTACTATCCCATCTCTCTCTCTCTCTCTCTCTCTCTCTCTCTCTCTCTCACACACACACACACACACACACACGCACACACACAGAGACACTTTAAAAAATTGTTCAGGCAGGTCCATTTCAGTTATTGGTAATATGTATAGATCATTCTCTCTTTCCAGTGTGGGAAGGAAAATATTTAGTCTCCATGGAAACTGTCTTCCCATCTGCCCCATCTCCAGTTTTTCATGCTTGCTGATCACTTTCTTTGCTATTCTCTTTTAGCTCTAAGAGAGACAAATCTCATCTGTGACCACATCATGCTAGACTCAGAACCACCTGAAGGAACCTTTATTCTGAGGATGACTTAATATCTAAGGGAAAGCTAGTTTCTACTCAGATGAGAATTTATTGGATCCTAATATCAAAGGATCTTACATATACTTAAAAAAGACTCAAACCCCTAGCATTCCTTATATGATTTATTATAAGAACCTTTGGTTTTGGCCTCTCTGCTACCTTTTGTACTATTAATTCATTAGCAGGTAAACATCTATGAAGTCAGTTTAAATTTTTACAAAATAGTTTAGAGAGTTAGATGTATAAAATGAATGCTTTTAAGACCCCGAGTAGCCAAGGAATGTTGAAGCGGAAAAGAAAAGTTGGTGGCATCACAATTTCGGACTTCAAGCTCGATTACAAAGCTGTCATCATCAAGACAGTATGGTACTGGCACAAAAACAGACACATAGATCAATGGAACAGAATCGAGAGCCCAGAAATGGACCCTCAACTCTATGGTCAACTAATCTTCGACAAAGAATGTCCAATGGAAAAAAGAGAGCCTTTTCAACACATGGTGCTGGGAAAATTGGACAGCCACATGCAGAAGAAGGAAACTGGACCATTTCCTTACACCACACACAAAAATAGACTCCAAATGGTTGAAAGACCTCGATGTGAGACATGAGTCCATCAAAATCCTAAAGGAGAACACAAGCAGCAACCTCTTCGACCTCAGCTGCAGCAACTTCTTCCTAGAAACATTGCCAATGCAAGGGAAGCAAGGGCAAAAATGAACTATTGGGACTTCATCAAGATAAAAAGCTTTCGCACAGCGAAAGAAACAGTCAACAAAACCAAAAGACAACTGACAGAATGGGAGATATTTGCAAATGACATATCAGTAAATGGGATAGTATCCAATCTATAAAGAACTTCTCAAACTCAACACCCAAAGAACAAATGATCCAATCAAGAAATGGGCAGAAGACCTGAACAGACATTTCTGCAAAGAAGACATCCAAATGGCCAACAGACACATGAAAAAGTGCTCAACATCACTGGGCATCAGGAAAATCCAAATCAAAACCTCAATGAGATACCCCCTCACACCCGTCAGAATGGCTAAAATTAACAAGTCAGGAGATGACAGATGTTGGCGAGGATGCAGAGAAAGGGGAACCCTCCTACGCTGTTGGTGAGAATGCAAGCTGGTGCAGCCACTCTGGAAAACAGTATGGAGGTTCCTCAAAAAGTTGAAAATAGAGCTACCATATGACCCAGCAATTGCACTACTGGGTATTTACCCCAATGATACTAATGTAGGGATCCGAAGGAGTACGTGCATCCTGATGTTTATAGCAGTAATGTCCTTTTGATGGCTGCATAATATTCCATTATATATATATATACCACATCTTCTTTATCCAATCATCTGTGGATGGACATCTTGGCTCTTTCCACAGTTTGGCTATTGTGAACATTGTAAGAGTGCTGTATGGTGACAGATGGGGTGGTAGTTATACTCCTGGTGAGCATAGCATACTGTATAGAGAAGTTGAATCACTATGTTGTACAGCTGAAACTAATGTAACAGTGTGTGTCAATTATACACAAATAAAAAATTTTGAAAAAATGAGTCTTCTGATGTGCATGTTCTTGACTGAGGTTAGACAAGGTGTTACTCATCCTTCTTGTTTCAGCTTTTATGCTCTTAAAATTAATTGTCCTTTTCCTGGTGTATTTAGTGCCATGCTTTAAGCATTTTTGTGCTTTGGGTGGTAATTTTATCTTATTGTGAAATCTTGCCATTTGCAATGACATGGATGGAACTGGAGGGTATTATGCTGAGTGAAATAAATCAATCAGAGAAAGACATGTATCATGTGACCTCACTGATATGAGGAATTCTTAATCTCAGGAAACAAACTGAGGGTTGCTGGAGTGGTGGGGGTGGGAGAGATGGGGTGACTGGGTGATAGACATTGGGGAGGGTATGTGCTATGGTGAGCTCTGTGAATTGTGCAAGACTGTTGAATCACAGATCTGTACCTCTGAAGCAAATAATACATTATATGTTAAAAAAGAAGAAGAAGAAGATAGCAGGAGGGGAAGAATGAAGGGGAGTAAGTCAGAAGGGGAGAGGAACCATGAGAGACGATGGACTCTGAAAAACAAACTGTGGGTTCTAGAGGGGAGGGAGGTGGGGGGATGGGTTAGCCTGGTGATGGGTATTTAAGAGGGCACGTTCTGCATGGAGCACTGGGTGTTATATGCAAACAATGAATCATGGAACACTACATCAAAAACTAATGATATAATGTGTGGTGATTAATATAACATAATTAAAAAAAAGAAAAAGAAAAGGTAAGATTTCTACAAGCCTTATTCACAACCTTATTGAGTATAACAGCATCTTGCATTTAATAGCATTTAACAGAAACACTATCATGTTATATAGGTTCACTTGCCAATGTTGCTGTGAAACAAGCCAGGCTCATCAGCATTGAAAACCTGCTCATGCACAAAACCCTTTAGCAGATTTAGCAGATATTGAAAGTTTCTGTTGCTTCCTGATCTGTTGACTCTGCCCTGCCTGAAGTCTCACATTTTTCATGCCACATTGCCTTTTTTAAAAATTTTTTTATTATTTTTTTATTTATTTTTAAATCATGGCTTAAAGAAGCGTATCTCGTACGCACACATATTTTCTCTATAAGGTACGTCAACAGTCTTTTTGCACTTTAGGAACATTGGACAAAACTTCAGCACTATGCTTGGAGGTCATTTCAAAGAGTAAAATTACCACCCAAAGCACAAAAATGCTTAAAGCATGGCACTAAATACACCAGGAAAAGGACAATTAATTTTAAGAGCATAAAAGCTGAAACAAGAAGGATGGGTAACACCTTGTCTGACCTCAGTCGAGAACATGCACATCAGAAGACTCATTTTTTCAAAATTTTTATTTGCGTATAATTGACACACACTGTTACATTAGTTTCAGCTGTACAGCATAGTGATTCAACTTCTCTATATATCATGCTATGCTCACCAGGAGTATAACAACACCCCATCTGTCACCATACAGCACTATTACAATATCATTGACTGTATTCCCTATGTTGTGTCTTTTATTCCCATGACTTATTCATTCCATTACTGGAGGTCTGCATCTCCCACTCCCCTTCACCCAGTCTGTACATCCCATACCCTCCTCCCCTTGGCAACCATCAGTTTGTTCTCTGTATTTATAGCACAATACCTTTTAGGTCCATCCATATCGCAAAGGGCAAAAACAACGATAACAAAATATCTTATCCTTTTTTTTTTTTGAAGATTTTATTTATTTGTTTATTTGAGAAAGAGAGAGGGAGCAAGTGGGGGAGGAACCAAGGGAGAGGGACAAGCAGACTTCACACTGAGTGTAGAGCCTTTGGTCTCACCACCCCAAGACCATCACCTGAGCCAAATTCAAAAGTGAGACACCCAACCAACTGAGCCATCCAGGTGTCCCAAAACTTCAACCTTTTTTATGGTCACATCATATTCCTCTGTGTGTATGTGTGTGTGCGCGCGCGCGCGTGTGCACGCACACGCACACACGCACACACATCTTCCTTATCCATTTCTCTATCAATGAGTACTTAGGATGTCTCTATGTCTTGGCTATTAATAAACTTTGGGGTGTATATATCTTTTCAAATTAGTGTTTTTCTTTAGAAGACTCACTTTTTTCTACTCTTTGCATGTCCAAAAAATAATTGAATATTAATTTTGGGGTTACAAATAAATTTTATCAAGGAAGTGAATTTGCAAATATGGAATCTGTGAAAATGAGGATCGACTGTGCTTTCAATTCTGATTAAGAAAATAAAAAAAAAGTTTTTCCAGTGTTTTCTCTTTAGTGGTATCTACAACTTCTACCTTCAACAGTGAGAAAACTGGCTTCCACTAATTTTAATATATTTATTTTTTTATCACTATCATTGTATATGAGCAATCTCTTTTTGACATCCTGAACACTCTCCTATGCAGACTCTCATTCAACCCCATGCATCGTCCCTCACTCCACTTGGGTTCCATACTCCATGACCTGTCTATCTCCAGTCCTTCTACACTATTTTCTCTTTCTTCTTCTCCTGGCATTCCAATTTCTTTTAAATTTTCCCACAGTTCTTGAATATTCTGTTCTCTGTTAAAAATCATTTGTGTGTGTTTTATGCTAAGTGAATAAGTCAGTCAGAGAAAGCCAAATACTGTATGATTTCACTCGTATGTGGAATGTTAAGAAACAAAAGATCATAGGGGAAAAAGAGAGAAGCAAACCAAGAAACAGACTCTTATCTACAGAGAACAAACTGATGGTCACCAGAGGGGAGGTGGGTAGGGGGATGGGTGAAACAGGTGATGGAGATAAAGGAGGGCACTTGCTGTCATGAGCACTGAGTGATGCATGGAATTGTTGAATCTCTGTATTGTACACCTGAAATTAACATTACACTGAACTAACTGGAATTTAAATTGAAACTTAAAAAATTACTTTTCTTTTTGTATTTGATTTTGGAAAGTTCTATTGACATATATGATTCACTGATTCATTACTTAGCATTGCCAGTCTACTGATGTGATCATCAAAGTTATTCTTTATTTCTATTACTGTGTTTTTTATTTCTAGCATTTCATTTTGATTTTTTCATAGAATTTCCATCTCCTTGCTTACATTATCCATCTGTTCTTGTATATTGTATACTTTTTCTATTGGTGCCCTTACCATATTAATCATAGTAATTTTCAATTCCTTGTCTATGAATGTGACTCAGATCTGAGTCTTGTTCTGATGTTTACTTTGTCTCTTCAGCTTGTATCTTGATTTCTTTTTAGCAGGAATTTAGCAATAAACTTTTGTTGAAGGATGGACAAAATACATCAATAATAGGTACTAAAATGCATAACCATTCAGTGTGTGGTTTTATATTAAACTAGTTACAAGTTGGAATGTTTAACATTTGCTGGGGTCATATGTGCTGAGGTTTTCAAATTCTTCTATTTTTTTTTTTTGTCTCTACTGTTGTCTTTAGGTTTCCTAAGAATGCCTTAAATAGAGTGTACACTGCAGGTTTTCAGCTGTAAACCACTGTTGATATACTAGGCCCTGTTGATACTTTGGTAAGGAGTTGGAGAGGGAAAACCTTCTTTAAACTTATGGTAAATCTGTCTTTTGGTGGGCCTGAGCTTTTAGGCTGAGATATTCACTGGTGTTAATTTGCTTCTCCCTCCCTTTTGGGTGAGATAGGAAGACTATAGAGAGTTGGGGCTGGGTAATTCCCCTTTTCCCTTCTGCCTGAGCTGGCACTGGCAAAGTCTCTTTCATAGAGATTAATAGGCTTTTCTTTTTTTTCTTTTTCTTTTTTAAAGATTTTATTTATTTATTCATGAGAGAGAGAGAGAAGCAGAGGGAGACGCAGGCTTCCCCACTGAGCAGGGAGCCTGATGTGGGACTCGATCCCAGGAGCCTGGGATCATGACCTGAGCCAAAGGCAGACGCTTAACCATCTGAGCCACCCAGGCGCCCAGTAATAGGCTTTTCTTATGGACACCACACTAGATGTGTTTCAAAATGGCTAATTTCACCCTCTACCTGCTACAGACATAAGATGACTTTTTCTTCTTGGCTTTTCACTCTAAGAACTTTGTGTGTTTCTTAGAGGTAAGTTCATAGAAGTACACCGCCACATTATTAGAGTCTGCAGAACCCTCTCCTTCTCGTGTTAACCCATACTGAGCACCCTGAATTTTATCAACAATGCTGATTAAGTATTTTATTTTATTTAAGCATTTGTAGTTCTCTCAGCCTCTTTTGTCATTCTCTTTATTTGCCTTTCTTTTTGCATTTCTGGATCCTGGTTTGCCTCTATAACTTCAGTTCTCTGATGGGTTCAAGAGAAGAATGATTTTCAGTTTGTTTAGTTTTTATTGTTGTTGTAAAAATGGGAGTGATAACTTCCAAGGCATTTACATGTCAGAATGCAAAGCAGAAGCCTAACAATTTGATTTTGAAATAAAAAAATTATAATGCCATTATAATTGCACCCCAAAAATCAAATATTTGGCATTAAATTTAAAAAAGAATGTTCAAAATGCTAGAATGAAAACTACATTATAGTAATGGGAAGATCAAAGAATAGACAGATTTAAATATATTCCATTTTCATGGATTGGAAGACGTGCTAATTTTCCCCAGTTTTATTTTTTGGTTCAACACAATCTCAATCAATATCTTAGCAGGTTTTATGCACATATTTACAAATGTATCCCAATATTTATATGTATGGACAAAGGAACGATGGTAGCCAAAACAAATTTGGAGGACCTTGCTGGATTTTAAGACTTTTCTTATAAAGCCACAATAATCAAGGTAGGGTGGTGTGGTGAAAGAAGAAAGACACAGATTAATACCAGAATAGAGAGGTCAGAAACACCACATAAATCTATTCAAATGATTTTTGGCAAAAGTTCAAAGACAAACCAATTGAGAAAGTGTAGTCTTTTTCAAAATGGAAGTGCTGGAAGATAAAAATAAACTCAACGCCATTTATAAAAATTAATTCAAAATGGATTATAGAACCAAAGGTAAAATGTAACACTTCTAGGAGAAAACATGAGGAAGACTTGTGATCCTGGATTTGACACTGAGTTTGTAGATATAACATAGCATATACCTTCAAAGAAAAAAATATATATATATTGGAGTCTGTCAACATTAAAAAAATTATTTTGCAAAAGTCACTGTTAAGAGAAATAAAGGACAATTCACAACCTGAAAATAACTATTTGCAAACCAAGTACCTGTTAAGGGTTTTGTAATTTAAATGTGTAAAGAACTCTCCAAATTCAATAAGAAGAAAAGAACTTCATCACAAAAGGGAAAATTATTTGAACAAGCACTTCACCAAGACCTGTATATATAACAAATAAGCATGTGAAAAGATGCAAAAAAAACATAAGGGAAGTACAAATTAAAACCACAATGATATATCACTACACATGTATTAATATAGCAAAACAAAAGAAAACAAACAAAAAAAAAATCTGACCATACAAAGTATCAGCCTAGATGTGGAGGAACTGTAATTCTCATACACTGCTGGTTCGAATGTCAAATGGTAACTTGCTTTGGAAGACATGTTGGCAAGTATTTTAGAAAGTCAAATAAATATATACCATATGGTTTAGCTATTCTCTTTCTATTACCTGAGATGGAGTATTGGTTTGGTACTTTACAGTTTAAAATGTCATTTAGGTTATATAAAAAGATATAAGAGATACAAACACTCTGAGGGTCAGAAAAAGGAGAAATCTCATACAGAATAATAAGATACAGAAAAATAAAGAAAAATATAATGAAGTACAACTTAAAAGGGTAAATGATTTAGAGAGGGGCTAAACAATGTGGAATGTGCAAAAAATAAAGTTCTGATTCCTCTCAGTTTGTTAGGATTCTCTTGATTAAATTGTAATGTTCTGCAAAGTTAGATTATTTTATTCAGTCCATTTCCCCTGGGGTCTTACAGCCCCTTGGGAATAGTGAAAGAAACAGTTGTGGTACCCAAGAGAAAAATGCATTTCACATTTTACTGAGGATAATAACAGCTGTGGCAACAGTACACACAGATCACACATTATCTTCCTTGAAGAATGAACAGACTCCCAGAAGTCCAGCCCCAAATCCAAATCCCATGGACCCGTTAACATCATTGTTTCTGCATAAAACCCCCTAGTCTCTTGGCATACCTAGTCACCAGCCCTTAAAAATCTCTGTCTAGACAATGGATTTTTGCTTTAAAGAATACAGAAGCAGGTCTCTGTTTTCCTGGAGTTTATGACACTTAAGGAAACTGTATTATATTTTAATTTATTTTCTTCCCCAAAGCAGAGAAACATTACTAGAAATTAGGGGATCATAAACTGATCTAATTTGTGACATCTCTCTAGAAATATTTTCAGTCATCTACTAATGTCTCTCATCTCTATCTTGAACGTCAGTAGTTCCAGATTTATTCTCACTGGTTTTCCTGGCCTTGAAGTTCACTATGTCTGGATCTCCATCCCTTTCTCCACCATCTATGCTATGGTCTTCCTGGGAAACTGTATGGTGCTGCATGTGATCCGGACTGAGCCAAGCCTACACCAGCCCATGTTCTACTTTCTTGCCATGCTGGCCCTCACTGACTTATGCATGGGGCTCTCCACTATTTACACGGTGCTGGGGGTCCTATGGGGGATCATTCATGAGATCAGCCTGGATTCTTGCATTGCCCAGTCCTACTTCATCCATGGTCTGTCCTTCACGGAGTCCTCTGTCCTCCTTGCTATGGCTTTTGACCGCTACATTGCCATTTGCAACCCACTACGCTACTCTTCCATCCTAACTAATGACAAAATCATGAAAATTGGGGTGGCAATCTTATGTAGGAGTTCTTTACTCATACCTCCAGTCATCATTCGCCTAAAGTTCTTAAATTATTGCCGCCCCCACATCCTTTCTCACTCTTTCTGCCTGCACCAAGACTTAATTAGAATGGCCTGTTCAGACATCCGCTTCAACAGTATTTATGGTCTAGCCCTGGTAATCAGCAACCTATTGTGGGATGCAGTGCTCATACTTATCTCCTATATCATGATCTTGCATGCAGTCTTAGCTATTGCATCACGGGATGAGAGAATCAAGTCCTTGCAGACCTGTGTATCTCACATCTGTGCTGTTTCAGTTTTCTATATCCCAATCATTGGCCTGACTATGGTGCACCGCTTTGGAAAACACCTCTCACCATTGGTTCATGTCCTCATGGGCAACATCTATATCCTTTTCCCACCTTTGATGAACCCCATTATTTACAGTATCAAGACCCAACAAATACGAAGGAGAGTCCAGAGATTGTTTTATCTGAAAAGAATGTAAGTCTTGAGATCAAGTGTGAATGTATTTAAAAGTCAACAAGTGGAGCTTAAAAGGGTAAGAGAGTCAGTAAGTAATTATAAATATATTAAATGATTTTTTTTGTATGTTTTCCATGTTACTCCCTCTCTGTTTTTCCCCACAACCATAAGTCAGTGAAACTGATATGGGTTATATTGTGATCAACTTTATAAATCAGAAAATACATATCTAATGGGCTGAGAATCATATTAATCTATAAGGCACATTCATTATTAAAATGTAAATCTTACTATGTCCAGTTGAGAGAAGGTAGTTTGGGATCCACTCATTACAGAAAAGATAAATTTTACTGATTAAAGTCCTTTAAGTAATTATTAAAGTGTCACCAATGATCTTAGTCCATTTCCACTACCTTAGGCAGTATTCTTATTTATTCAGCCATTCTCCCTGCTAACCACTTTAGCCACATGGTCATGTAATGGCGTAAATATCATAAAGAGATTGGGCTATTTGGATCTTTTAAAAAAGTAGTGAGACAAACAACAAAATCCAAACTTGATACTAAATTACTCACCAGCCAAGTAATCTTTCCCTACTCCCTTCCTATGAGCAGTAATTGAACTAAAGATACTGACAAACAGTAATTGCCAGGGTAGAATGAAACAGACTTTTGTAATTAGTTTGTTTATCCAAATAATACAAATAGCAACTACCATTTGAAAACCATTTGGGGAGCGCCTGGGTGGCTCAGTCATTAAGCGTCTGCCTTCGTCTCAGGTCATGATCGCAGGGTCCTGGGATTGAACCCCACTTCGGCTTCCTGCTCAGCAGGAAGCCTGTTTCTCCCTCTCCCAACCCCCCTACTTGTGTTCCCTCTCTCGCTATTTCTCTCTCTCTCTCTGTCAAATAAATAAATAAGTAATCTTAAAAAAAAGAAAGAAAACCATTTGGAAATGTTTCCTATGAGTCCACATTTCATTTAAATTTCCTGCCCCAGTTTAAAAACAACAACAACAACAAGAGAGAGAAAATATAAAATGTTACTATGGCCAAGTAATATAAATGTTTCTTTTTAAAAAAATAATTTTTTTAGAGAGAGAGAGCAGGGGAGGGGCAGACAGGGAGGGAGAGAGAGACTCTCAAGCAGGCTCCACATACAGCGAGGGGCCCAACACGAGGCTGGAGATCATGACCTGAGCTGAAATCAAGAGTCAGATGCTTAACCAAATGAGCCAACCAGGTACTCCTCAATGTGTTTCTAATTTATCTCTCCATCAAGACTCTATGGTAGGTATTATTTTTGTTACATATATGGATAGTTCAAAACACATGAAAGTTAAATGATAAATCAAAGTTTGAGGAGGTAGTAAGTGATGGAATTTGGATATATTCTTTGCTTTAGTTTCAAATCACATGACATTTCTTTCTTATTTTCCTTCTGTACTTTTTAATGTGAAGTTTAATAAATGGTTATGCAACCATCATAAAAATATCTCATGAATAAAAACAGATCACTAAAGTAAGTCATGGATGGTAGCATAGTGTACATATTGAGACTCTGTTGGTATGTGAGTTTCCTCAAAATATTATTGCTACAATTATATTTATGTAATCTATGTAATATAATTAAGGCAAGTTTTTTTGAGGTATACTTACAAACAGTAATTTGCTCTGTTTAGATGTGTGTGTGTAGTTTGATGAGCTCTGAAAAACATTTATAGTCATGTAGTCACCACGATAATCAAGATATGGAATATTTCTATCACTCCCAAAAGTGCCCTTTTACCTCTTTGTGGCCAGTCTTCTCCCACAACCCCAGGTTCTAGAAGTCACTAAACCGATCTCTCATTCAGTTTTCCCTTTAAGAGCAGGTCATGTAAATAAAATTATAAACAGTGTAATCTTTATATCTAGATTCCTTCTCTTGCAATAATGCTCTTGAGATACATTCTTGTTGTTGCCTATATGCACAGTTTATTTTTATGGTTGAATCTTATTCCACGTTATCACATAGAGTAAACTGTGTGTTCATTTATCAATTGATGGACATTTTAGTGTTTTACAGTTTTGATTTTGAATAAAGCTGCTATAAGCATACATACTATATGATTGTAAAAGTGTTTTCCCCAAACCCATAGAGTTTACCTTTGATGTTTATATCTTTACTTTTAATAATACAACAATCATCACAGTGACTGTAATCATTATCATCATCATCATAAAAATAATATTTAGTTTATATTTACCAGATGCCTATTTTATGCCAGGAACCATGGAAACACTACCATGACAGTGATTCTTGCTATTAATCTTCAGAGCAAATCTACAGGGTAAATCATAATCATTCAGTTTTGCAGATGAGCAAATTGAATAAAGGCATTTAAATTACTGACAAATAACAGTGGGGTGGTACAGCTTCACACCACTTTCACCTCTGTTACTATGGTTTCATTTTGCCTTGCCTTATATCTGATAGTTCAGCTTGTTTTTGTTGGTGATCCTGTTCATGATGTGAGTTCAGAATTTTAAGTTGTGTATTGATGTAAATATAGGTTTTCAAATGCATTACCAGTGGAACAAATTATTTAATAGGTTGTTCTTCTCTCAGCCAGCATTATGATATACCAAATCCTATGTAATAAGCTTTGTACTTTATACTCAAAAATCAAATGTGGTGAGTACTGTCTTTGTTTTGATTTCTAGTGTTAACATTGTTCCGAGAGACTCTATCTATGCTAATGGTGGTCTAAAACTCCAACTTCCCACTTACAGGTCAATTAAAGTTTTTGAGTTTAAAAAATATATTTTCTGTGGCATAACTTAACCTATTTCAGTAACTTTTCTGTCAATTGGAAGTTGATGCTCTCTGCTGGATTATTTCTTTCCTCCATAGCTCTCTGCCACTCACTCCCATACAATTCCCTTATCGCTTGTGTTCAAGCGGAAGCCAACATGTCCAGCCAACTCAGAGGAATTGGATGAGAGAACTGGATGGGCCCCTGGTCTGCGTCTGTAGTACTTGGCTGAGCCTTGTTGAATGAACTTCATCTTACCTCCTTACTCTGCATGGGTCTCTTCTTTCTGCAACCTCTGCTGAAATTTGATAATTTTCTCCTGGATCCCACTTAGTGAGGCATCCATAAGGCTGGATCTTAATCTACAAGCCCGAAACCTAACCCATTTTCTCTTACTTCCCCAACTCTAACATTTATGTCTATGGCCCTTGGCTACAGAACCATGTTTCCCTAGCCAAAGCAACTCCCTTTTCAACTTCCCCAGTCAGGATTTGCCATGGTCTTTGTGTTCCCCACAGTGCAGTGAAGAACTCCTAGATTCATCTGTTGCCCTTGTGAAACAGAAGGAAACCAGTTCTCTGACTGAACATACCACATGGTCATTTTTATTCTAATGCTGCTCTCCCATGATGGCACGAGAAAAACTGCTAAGAAATCTCTCAGATATTTAAGCAGGAAATAAGGCATTCATCTCCCCCTGTTTTTATCTTCCTGTTCAAAACTCATTGGATTTCTATGTCTTTATGCCCTGACATTTTGAATGAGGGTCAGAGAGTGTGAAGCTGAAACTAGGACCTTGAAGACTGTATCTTCCCTCTCCTTTCCCATCTGTGTTTCTTCTCCATCTCACTGAAAAGGGTTCTCTTACTCCTCTTTTGTGTCTAAAAGGAACTTCCTCTGCATCTAAACCTCCCTCCTTCCTACCCTTATTCTAGCTGGCACCCTCTAACAGAAGCACTTAATGACAATAGACTTAGTGGAGGAAAAGAAAAATCAATAGTTTTCAAAAGGCAGAATATCTTGGTATTTCAAGGAATATGTATAGAATTTAAATATCTTTATGAACTATAGATATATAGATATACTCTGATAGATTTCAACTAAATCTTTCGTCATGGTAATATATCTCAATTTTGGCAACTTCTATTTATTATAAAATAATTTTTATGTATTTTTGGCATAAGTTAAACTTTCTCTATTGTACTATATTTTTATCAATTCCCAACCCCAACATGTCCTTTCAAATGTGCAAGTAAATGGTTCTTTTAAAAATTTACACAATATTAGTAGAATTCTTTATATTTTTCCAGAATTTTTGTGCAAATATGCATGTATATATGATTCCTTATATGAATACGTATGTGTGTATATCCATTTATTTGAGAATACTTGATATGTCCCATTTTATAACCTGTAATTTCTCTTTAAAACATTTTAAGCTTAGGGGTACCTCGGTGGCTCAGTTGGTTAAACATCTGACTTGGGCTCAGGTCATGATCTCAGGGTCCTGGGATCAAGCCCCCCCTTTGGGGTCCTTGTTCAGCCGGGAGTCTGCTTGTGCTTCTCCCTCTGCCCCTCCCCCCTCGTGGGCTCTCTCTGTCTCTCTCTTAAATAAATAAAAAATATTAAAAAAACATTTAAGCTTAGGGGTGCCTGGGTGGCTCAGCCAGTTGAGTGTCTGACTCTTTATTTTGGCTCAGGTCATGATCTCAGGTCATGATCCCACATCAGGCTCCTGGCTGGGTGTGGAGCCTGCTTCGATTCTCTCTCTCCCTTTCTCTCTACCTTTCCCCTTCTTTCTCTCTTAACAAAAAGCCCAAAAAACAAAAAATAAACCAAAACAAAAACCATTTTATCTTATTTCCATATTACCATTTTGTTGTAATTTTTTCTGTAATAATAACTATACCATATTTTAAGTGTTTTGTAATACATTCATCCTGTGCATTTATGTTTTTAGTTTTCATCTTCATCAGCATTGGTATGAGCAAATAAACACACATTTGTAAATTTGCATGAGTACTTGTACAAGTGAACATGTAAAATTCCTTTATTATTTATTATTTTATTAAATATTTATGTCAGCTGACATCCCATTGTTGCTTTAATTCCCTGATGAATATCTTTTACTATTACCAGTAGCATTAATAATTATTGCTCCTATCATGAAAAAAATGCAGTTCATAGCATTCACATGATGACCAGGATTGTTACTGCTACTTTAATATTCATTTGAGGAACAGATATGGATTTTTGATCCATTCTAATGCTTTAACTAACATATGTGCTGATAATTCTTAAATTTCTATCTCTGACAAAATCTTTCTCCTGCCTTCATACTGAGAAATTAAAATGGTTTGATGCCCCAAGATTACCTAAATCATTACGTCCCAGAATGTCTGACGTTATGTGGAGAAAGGAGCCTCCTTTCTCTATCCTGCAGGTCCAGTGTTTGTGGGATGCAGATTGAATGTACTACTGGCAATAATAGCAATAGGCAACAACCTTTGATTTTCACTGTGTTATGGACTGTTTTACAAGCTTTGTGTAAATCATTTTATTTAATACTTTCAACAACCTTTTACAATATGTAATGTTCTATGCTCACTAAAAGATAAATGTATAGGAATCCAGAAAGGGTAAATATTCTTTACCAAGGCAAGATATATGAAATTCAAAACTTGAACTTAGAGCTCAAATGTTCAGCTACTAGATCACAATGCTAAACATGTATTATTTTCTCTGAACTACAAAGATAATATGGAAAAATGAACAGAAAACCTGTTGAGTTGATTTGGGATTCTGTTTCATCCATTCTTTTTTAGGGTGTGGTTTTTCCTATTATGTTTTCCCTATTTTTGTGTTTTTCCTGTTTTTATTTTTCCTATTTTTCTGTGTCAATATGAAATTGAAGATAGTTATTGAGTTATTATGCTTTAAGTCTGTTGTAACTACACTCAAAATTTACAGTCTAAGGTGGTCTTGATCTGATACTACCCTGAACAAAATCAGCAATAAAATAAATGAAAAAGTAAATAAGTTTTTAACATGACTGTTATTGTCCTCTCCTAATGCTGTCATAATGTAAGTGTCTGATATAATTTGAAGTACTCTACAATTAGTGGAGTTACATAGAAAAATGAAAAATTAAGCTGTATAGTTAACATCAGCATAATTTCTTGCTCATAGAAAAGGTCTGGATAAATTTCTCCTGAATTTGCTTGGTCATAACTCCATAAATGACTGGATTCAGAGTGGATGGTACCACCACATAAAGATTGGCAAGGAGGTTATGTACATGGAATGGTATATTGTGGCCCCCAGATCGGTGAGCAAAGAGTGAAAAAAAGGCTGGAGTATAGAACAATAGGATAACACAGACATGGGAGCCACAAGTACCCAGAGCCTTGAGTCAGGCATCTTGGGAAGGAATTCTAAACACAGTACAGAGTATAAGGGCATAGGAGATGATGATAAGCACCATATCCAGGCATGTAGAAAATAGCGCCACAATCACCCCATAGTAGATGTTGACTTTGATGCTATCACAAGCGAGCCTGGCAATGCCCATATGTTCACAATATGAGTGATCAATAATATTCCTCCCACAGTAAGTAAGCCGATAAACCAGAAAAACCAAGGGGAAGCAGATGAAGAAACTCCTAATAACAGATGCAATGCCCATTTTTCCAATGACTGAGGGGGTTAGAATGGTAGTATATCTTAGTGGATAACAGATAGCTACATAGCAGTCAAATGCCATGGCCAGCAATATGGCAGATTCTGCCACAAAGATGAAGTGTAGGAAAAACATCTGGGACACACAGCAACCGAAAGAAATAATCCCATCTTGGAACCAGAAGATTGCTAGCATCTTTGGCGTGGTGACTGTGGAGAGAAAGATATCTGCCAAGACCAACATGGACAAGAAAATGTACATGGGTTCATGAAGACTGCGTTCAGTAAAGATCAGGGATAACAAGAGGGTGTTGCCTACAACGGCAACTATGTACATGGAACAGATGGGAATGGAAATCCATATATGTGCATGTTCTAGTCCTGGGATCCCAATCATGGTGTACCAGATATCTCTAAGGTTAATGTGGTTTGAAGAGATTGTCATATTTTACTCTGTCTCTGATATTGGACACTAGAATGGAAAGACAGAGAGAGAAGAGAGAAATCAGAGTTATTTTATCAGGTTTGAGTATGAATCTTGGCATTGGAATAAAGTTATTGCTTTAAGAAACGTTCAGGAATGATTCAGGGATGGTCATTCAAGGATGATTCAGATAGACTTCATTAACATGAAAGTTACCATGACTGTATAGAGCTGATGCTACTGGTAGTGCTAATGGTTATAACTATAACAACAAAAAACATTTTATGGGTTTATAGTTTGGTCTAGGCACTATGGCTGATACATTATACTTACTGACTTAGCATCATACATGAAAATCTCTTAAATGCTCTTGCACATCATGGTTTTCCCCTCGCTTGACTGGTCATTTCCAATGATTAATGTCACTTTCTTTCTGGTGATTAATCACACACTCCAGAAATACAGTTTTCAGAATACTGGTTTGGCCTTTGGGAAGTTCAACCACTAGGTAAGTAACAACCATTACTTCTGTAATTCAATATAAAGTCTTTCATCACCAAGTGAAAATAACTTGGTGAGAAAGAGATATCTAGATAGTCCTTGCTTTGCATAGTGCTTTATTAACTTAACATTGTGCATATTGGAATAATGTTCTCTCTTTCCATAGTCTTAGTACGTATATGTTTCAGTTAAAACAACACTGTGCAAATCAGGAGCTCCTATAACATCATTCTAACTCAGCAGAAAGTGTCCTATCTTCTACACACACTACATCCTCCCTTCATTCTCTCTTGTCTCCACTGCTTTTTTTCTCTCATTTAAAATATTTGTCCTTTCCTTCCCTTCTTTTTTTTCCTTTTCTGGTCAGACTTGAATACTTACTGGAGAAAAGAAAAAGGCAGCTCATAGGTAAGGAAATAACAACAAAAAATGAGTTGCAAACACATGTAAGAGTTAAATAAGTTAATGAATATTTCTTTAAGTTCATTCTGTGATGAATACTATGTGAATAGAAACTATACGTATCCTTTATTTCAAGGATCTCCTACCCTTGGGAGGATCATGGGACATAGACAAAAGTAACCACCCTTCAAAACAGATCAGGATAAGAATGATGGAAGACATGAAGTCTCATGTATATAACACAGAAGAGACATTATCTTTAGCTAGGAGCTGATGCAAAGATTCACTGAAATGTTGTCAGTAGATCTGTTTATCAGAAAACCTGTAGACTTCCAAGAGACTACCATTGGAAAAAAGAACCAAGACAAGTAAAAACCTAAAATGAGGAATTTTTTTTAAAGATTTTATTTATTTATTTGACAGAGAGAGACACAGCGAGAGAGGGAACACAAGCAGGGGGAGTGGGAGAGGAGAAGCAGGCTTCCCGCGGAGCAGGGAGCCAGATGCGGGGCTCGATGCCAGGACCCTGGGATCATGACCTGAGCCGAAGGCAGACGCTTAACGACTGAGCCACCCAGGTGCCCCTAAAATGAGGAATGTTTTAAGTCATTGTAAAAGTCAAGTCATGTAGCGTATCAAAGGCTTAGACACATGAGAAATATGACTGGACAAGTAGATTGTGCCTTGGAGATTCATAATTTTAAAAGTCAAGCTAACAACTTTGGGTTTAGTTCTCTATACTAAGAATTGATTTCTTATTCAACAATATTTACTGAATACCTAATATTTTACCACAGTTCTAAGGAGAACATAATGGGATCAAAATGTAAGATTTACCCTTTCAGAGAAGTCTTTGCTGATGAGCAATATGCTTCTTTTTTATTCTCTACTTCCCAATAGCACACCAATATAAGTCCTAGTTGCATGTTTTGTAGTATTTTTCACCATTATGTCTGAAGTTCCATGATAGCTATGAGTATATCTCCAAAATCTAATATAATATATTTTTGTTGAGTAAATATGGTTTAAAAGGCAAAAAGATGGATTGAAGAGGTTAAGGATAACTATCTGAGTTACTGTAGGAAGCTTTTGCAACAAACCAGGCAGAACTAGGGATATGGTTTTAATAGTGAAAAAAGGGGATAGAGAAGAAACATGTTTTAAAGAAAACAAATAAAAGTGGAGAATTCCAGGTGATAGGTTATATGAGGCAAAAATGAAAGGCAATATAACATTTTGAGACATACTGTCTGGAAAAATGTGATGCCACTAACAAGCATAAGGAATAAAGTAGGAGATACAGGATTCAGATAAAGTTAAAGCAATTGTTTTGAAACTATATAATGTGCCTATGGAACCACCAAGGAAATAAATCTGGCAGGCTATCTCAAACCTGCATAGTGCACTGGAAGAGAACTGGACTAGGCATGAGGCTCTATCTGAGCTGAAGACTCAGCTTTGCCACGAACCAACTGGGACCTTGGTAGAGGCATTTCACCCTGCCAAATTCTCTGTCCATATAGGTTGGAACGACTAGCTCACAGCTACTTCATTTAGGTACAAAAGACTAAAATCTAATCATGCAATTGGAGCTCAAAAATACGTACATACATATCAGGCTGTATGTTTCAGTTTAGTATAACTGTAAGTCATTCTATTAGATTAAAAAAAAAGAAAGACTTAAGACGAGTAGAGTTCTGGTATTAAATTTCCTCCCTAGCTGTATCTCCAACATGTAGTCTATTTGATCACAGTGACAGCCTTCAATTACCTGGGTTTTTAATCCAAAGAACATGTTGCAGTCCCCTCATTATTCATATTAACTAATGTTTGAGTATTCACCATGAGTTATATCCTGTGTTAACCACTTTCTATAATTTAATGTCCACAAAATGCCACTTAACTATAATAAGAACCCAACAGAATGGCTACGAGAATGGTTTCCACTTCACACTTTAGGAAACTATGGCATAAGTAGTTTGAACAATTTGTCCAAGCTAGTATCTAGTCAAGCAGAGTTTCAAACTCAAATTCTCTTGCTTAAAAACCCCATGCTTTTATACACTGTTCCATTTGCCACTAGTGAGCAATCCCTTCTTCAAACTTTCCTTTCCTTCATTTGCCCTGATCCCATTATATTCTTGTCTACCTACTACAATTTTCATAATTCTGAGTCTTTTTTCTAGTTATTTTTCTTATTTCCGATGCCTTGGTGGTGGTGATGATGATGATAATGATGATTCATTGCCACTCCCCAATTGTTGTGTTGAGAGTAGGATGTGAAATAAAAATGTTAGATATTCACTAGTGTTTAGTGAAAAATATTAGACTTTCATTAGTTGCTAGTACAATTTCAAGGAATTGGTGAGGATAAATTCTGATTACTGATTGCAAGCTGTTGGGTGTGTGACAGCTGAAAACAGCAGTGGTGAACAACTCTTGAGAAGACTGGCACCGAAGGAAAGGAAAACAGTAACTGGAAGGATCAAAAGGTACTGGGAAGTGTTCTTTTGAACAAGAGATGAACATGTTCATTTATGTCAGAGAAGTTTGGTAGTGAAGAAGAATTTGAAGCAAGAAAGTGAACAAATTTTGGAATTAAGGCCCTCTGATGACAAAAGATAATTCAGTCAGGTTTTTATATGGGTGTTCTGCTTCCTCCATTGAAGACAAAAGTGGTCAGAAAAATTTTAAGGGATATAGGGAAGATTTTCACAAGACTCACATTTGATCCAGATCTTTATAATAAAATAAAAGGCAATGATTATTAGAGTTATTGCCAAAGCTCATGTGGGGAAAAAAGGAGAAATCTGGAAGAGATACTATTGAGAAAAAGGTATGTAGAGCAGAAAATAAGAATGAATAAGCAATTGCCCAACAGTAGTGAAGGCTATTAAGGTAAGAAGAAAGAAAAATTTTATAGTAGAGCTAAGGGTATCCTAGCAGAAAGAGAGGCTACACATGGCCATAAGGGCAACTGACTTTTCACCAGGGAAGTTCAACTTTCCAGGATCAAGAATAGTCAAACAGAGAGAAGGAACCTAATCACGGGAAGAACATCATTGTCCAGCATTTGAAGGAAATGATGGATGGAAGGACAGATTGTTCATAAAGACTGATGAGATGCCAAGGATCCCCAAAAGAAAGATCAGGTTTGGTCAGAGAGGGAATTGTTGTGTACTTCAGCTGACGCTAGTCAGGTAGGAGATTCTGTCCGTGGTCTTTCCAACCTCTTTCCTCCCGGAATCCAGGTCGGCAGTGATCTTCCCCATTTATCTCTTCTTCTCTTTTGCCCGCTCTACTCACTTTCTTTTCAGGAGTACTGAGGGTACCACGTTTTAAATGCACAAGTTGTGATGAGCACTAGGTGTTATACACAACTAATGAATCATTGAACACTGCATCAAAAACTAATGATGTACTATATGTTGGCTAACTGAACACATTAAATGAATGTGCAGTAATATATTAAAGTAAATCCCATAAAGGCACAGAAAGGAGCTGATTTTGAAAACCAGCTTAGATATCAACTCAACCACAGTTCCTGATAAGCAGAGATGACATGGCCCTTATTTTATAATGTAGTCTATTTGATCACAGTGACATGCTCAGGCTCCCTCTCTCACTGTCAGTCATTTAATTCTGTTCTAGGAATCATCCAGAACCCCAATATATTCTATTATAATTCACATCATTTCCCTTTCTCTTTAACACTGCTTACCTCACTCAAAGCAACATTCTGCTGTAGCTATAGGAACATACGCACAAACTATGGCAGGAGAGGACACAAACAATGGGCTAACTGATCTGAAAAACCTGTAACCCTCTTATCAGAAATAGCCAGAACTTTATCAGACACATGCAGTCCAATAGAGCTCATGGGTTTATTTACCAAGAAGAAAGTTTCACTTAAATGCTCCCCCTTTTTTCCCCTCCTTTTCCCCAACAATTTATATCTTTCTCATACCCTTGACTTCTGAGTAATGTCATATTTTATCATTTCCATTTTATTTACCACCTTAATTCTTCCCTGCCCCAAATATATAGATAAGCCTCTCCCCCCAGATAAAAAACAGTAAGTAAAAACTTTCATAAGCTGGCCTCCATACCCACAATAGCCAGCCTTGTATCTCAACTCCTTTTCTGCTTTGGATGGAAGGAGGCAAACCCTTTCTGCACTAAATTGTTCCAAAAGAGTTTTAGCCAGCAAGTTCAAAGTAAATAAAGAAAACCCAACAGACAGAAGCCTTTGGAATAGAACCTAAAAACAAAAACAAAAACAAAAACAAACAAACAAAAAACCCTCAGAGATCTGTCTTCACTTATAAGGAATCTTATCTGTGACTGACTGTAATCTTATCTGTGACTGACTGTAGTTGGGGCAACAAAGCCCCAGACCCTTTTCTTCTGCTGAGCCCATTTTGGAATTAACCCAACTTTCACATTCTGAACTAATTCTTCCTTGCAGAGATTGGCTGTGTCAAGAGCCATAAACCACCCTTCAATGAACTCTTCATTAGCTTGAAAGAACTTCATCTGGCCAGGTAGCCAGATATTCATATTAATAACAAATATCATTTCACAGACATTGGACATACGTCCACCACTATCATGGATCTGTTTAAGCCATGACCCTGGGAAGGTGCTGTACATGGGCATGTGTAACAAGAAAAAAAAAAAGAAACCTCACAGATCTTTTTCTCTGTACCAGAAGTATGCCTAATCTAAAACCTGAGATTCATAGGACACCTTCAGAACACAGCAGTCACTTACTGTCCTATATGAAATACCAGGGGCTTATTACCTCCTTTGTTCAGCAAGTGCAGAATCACCAAGGCCCTAAAAGATAGGCTGGATATTCTTGGTTGAGGTCTCAACATTGGCTCTGAGGCTGGTTCTATAGTTTTCTCTATCCCAGGAGACCTAACACCTAGGAGAAATGGGGAATCTAATTAAGTGTCTATGGTCTTCTGAGCCCTTGATCCTTTTAGTAAGGTCAAGAAAGAACCAATGATGGGATAAGTAGGTAGGCTTTTAAGAAGAGGGAATTAATGGCAGCCTTATCAACAACAGCGATCCACACTGAGACTGCTCTGATAGACACAAACAAATCATAGAAATATGGGATGTTGTTGAGGCTTCCGCTTATTCAATGTATGAGTTTTTGTGAGAGTGTGATTGTCAGAGCAGGAGGGTCTATTTTTTAGTGTCAAGGGAATATGATCCTTAGAATCTACTACTACCTCTTGAAAAATAGCATAGCATCCATGGTGGGGGTGGGGGTGGGGATAGAGATATTTATCATGAAATATTTTGTCCTGTACTAAATCTGTGTCAAACACAAATATATAAAGTAAATTAAAACCCTAGACCCTTGATCATTGTCTAGTAGCGGAAGGGAGATATGCACGTGGGGAAAAAATGCCCTTTAAGACCAACTACATATATTGCCATAAAACTAATCAAGCTTAAAACGTATTTCTGATGTAACAATTCTTTTAAAACCACAAAGATTCCTGTGATTATTTTACTGTTGGCTGGATGAGGATATGGAAGTCCAAAAAGTTGTCACTTGGTTTACCTGCACATATAGTAAGAAATCAAGCTGAAAATTAAATGCAGGTTCCCTTTTGCCAAATCTCATGCTCTTCTTGGGCAACCCCGTGTTTTTAGTAAAAATTTAGAGTGATCAAGTAAAAGAAGAAGTGCTTCTCCATCAGAATTAAAAACATTCATTAGAAGCTAGGAAGTGTTCAGTGTAATTTATTTCTTCTATATGAAATATTATGTAAATAGTATAGGACTGTATGGATTATACTTACACTATAGGGCAAGGATCCAACACTGCATTATGCACCCACCTAATCCAGAATTGTAAGAGTACAAAGAAGGACCCCATGTTTAAGGATTTTTTTAAAGAAGATTTTATTTATTTATTTATTTGAGAGAGAGAGCACAAACAGGGGGAGAGGCAGAGGGTCAAGCAGACTCCTCGCTGAGTGGGAAGCCTGATGCAGGACTCAATCCCAAGACAGAAAGACCCCATGTTTAAAAGAGTAGGATAAATCAGTGTGAAAATTGATCTATCTGTACACCTATATAGATATATGACACTATATAGCATCAGTCAGGTGTAATCAGACAAGGATTGTCTCTGCCTGTACCATAACTCTACCCCTACCCTTTCTGATGCCCACATGCAGTTTGTCCAGGAATCCAGTACGCTCCAGCAACACAGTGGATGATTCAGGGTCATGGTAGATGATGTAACAAACATTTACTAGTGGTTTTAGGGAACTGAAAAGGCAGCAAGACCTACTGTCCATCAATACAAAGAGATTCCTTAAGAGCCATGGTATTTCATGTGTAATTGTGTTGCTATTTTTCCTCTTTCTCTCATGGTGAAAGCTATGAAATTATCAAGGAAGAGTTCATGTGGTAATAAAGAACAAAAAGAGACAGTTCTTGGATCTGAACGGAAAAAGATAGAGCTTAAACATTATAAAGAATCTTCACATTCCTTGATTTGGAGAATAAATAATGTATAAGTACTTTTTCTCTACCCATTACTCTAAATCTTCACTGATAAATAACTATACCTCATGTGGGCCCACGGATTTTGTATTGCATTTTTAAGATCAAATTGTTTTTACTGACAGGGCCCCACACCAATGAAATATACTTTCCTATGGTCTTTCCTGTATATTAAGAGTGGCTCTGATGGAAACCATTGTTATGAGGCACATACTAGCCTCTAGTGAGAATCCTAAATTCCCTGGACAGTATACTTCTTCTGTATAGTAAGTCCAGATACACTGGTGTAATATGCTTAGTTCATACCCTGCAGAAATGAGATAAAGCTGTTGAGAAGCCAGATTAAGGTCTGATTAGGGATAGAGAAAGCTCTGAATTTCTAATGTCTTCCATTCTTGACAAATACAGGTTTCCTCCTATCTAAAAGTGAAAGCATTGCTATGAAAACTTTTGGAAGCCAAGATGGTATAAAGTGAAAAAGCAATTACTATTAATTTATATGAAAAAAAAGTTAGCATTCCCCGATCCAAAACGTAACATCTCTTAAGCTTTTCTGATTCCTTAGGACACATCTTGCTAACAGATGCACAAAATAAATGGAGATAAAGCACAGAAGCTCACAGACACAGTCTAAAGCCATGAGGGCTTGATGCTGAAATGCTGAGCGTGGTTCCTGGGGAAGGAGTGTGGTGGTGGCTGCTCAGGGCCTGAGGGCTGCCTCTGTAAGGGCTTGGGTCCCTGCAACACAAACACTGAACACTAGTTTCGCTTTTCGCCTTTTCTCATAATAGCGAAAACCCTCTTCAGATTATTTTTGTTTAGCAAAAACGGGTACTAATACAGGTCTTTCGTAAATGCAAAGTATTGTTTAAACTTTTTAAATATTCATTGCTCTTCACAAGTGTGTCTTAATCCCCAGAAATACTGTGCCATGGTCTTCATAAAACTGCTGTGTTAGAAAATCAGATACCTTGTATTATTTTTCTTATTCTATTCGCCCACCTAATCTCACCCTTTTTAAAAACTTCTTTCAATGACTAAGTATTATTGGTCTTTCAACAATATTGTTCCCAATAGACAGGAATCTTTTCCTTAAAATGATTTCTGGGGCATTTTTCTCTTTGCGGTTTCTTACGTGGAGGGACTTCTCTTTGTTCTAAGATCAGTTCCTTTACTCCCTTCACTATACTTCATCCTTGAGGGATCTGCTTGCTCTGTAATGCAATTTCAACCCTTTATAAGCTATTATTTCTGTGGTAATGGTGGATAAATTTAATCCCAGCAATGATATCTCTTAGAGGATTAAGTCTTATATGTCTCTGAGTAAATGTGCCCTGGTCACCTCAGCTCAGCATGCTACTCTGTCTACTCGGAATCTGCTCTTCCTTTACGGACTCCTTTACTTTACACACATGTACGTGTACAGATCTGTGTACACCTCCACATGCACACATCTTCACTCAAGATAATTCTTACTACTTTTTTCTTTGTCTGATATATTATTCTCATTCTGAATGTGTTTGACATCTGATGACTCTTATAACTATATTCCAACCAAAATCTTTCCTAAGCTAAATACAATTACCAAATAATGCATCTCCCTTTATCTTCTTATATATACTTCACACTTCATATTAATTCCATTTTGATATTCAATTTTTGGTATGTGGAATAGAGTTATAACAACTGTTGTAATGCCCTTCTCTGCTGTTTCCACAATCTATGTCAGTTCTGGATCAGTTTCTATTCATTGCTTCCAACCTAACCTTACATCTAAGATCTTCTACTCGTGGCAATAAATAACTGCGGTGTTTGGCAAATACCTCTATCAAAGGCTTCTAACATCTTCTGAGAACCCATGCATTCTCTGTGCCAAGGAAGGCGAGTCTCAGAGAAGAATTGTGCTGCTCAGCTCACTGGCCGATCCATGCTGAGGTTCAGGCTGCATGGTGAGAGCTTGCCCTGCACATAAAAAGAACTGTTGAATGTATGTTCTTTAAGAGAACAACAGTGAAGGACACCTGGCTGGTTCAGTCGAGGAGCATGTGATTCCTGATCTTGGGGTCATGAGTTTGAGCCCCACGTGGGGTATAGAGATTACTTAAATAAATAAAACTTAAAAAAATTAAAAGAACAAAGATGAGGAACCAGCTTTAAGAGTTGCTTCATCGAAGTTTTCTGTAGATTCAAAATGAAAGTCATGGAAGCTCAGTGCCTTTAGAAAGGAAACCAAAAGGGATAGTTGGGAAAAGATGAGAGTACAGATGCCTAATTGAGGAACCAAGAAGTGTGTTATGGAGTTCAAGGTTAACAAATGGGGATTCATAGTACATAAGTGAGAGACCAAGGTTTAGTTTTGGGCTCTGGGGGAAGACTGGAGAAGTGATACATCTTAAAAGGATTTTTTAGGAGGTTAGAGGTGGGGCATATATAATTGGTAGTTAAATGTCTTTTGGCTCTCCAGGAATAGCCTGCAAGATATCTTTCTAGCTAGAATTGACAATCTACCACAGTTAAATGGAACTCTAGCACAAGGATAACTGGAAATTGAACAGGTTAATAAATACCAGATGAATATTCTCCATCTGATTGTCATCTCTCTTGCTACTCTTCAGTTCTAAATGAGCCTCAGTGAGGAGGATGACCCCCAAAACTTTTTGTACATCAGAATTTAAAGGGAGCCTGGATTTCTGGTGAGTTTTAAGTCTTCACTAAGGTTTAGCAAATTTATGCTATAGTAAGAATCCCTAAACAAGTAATTTATTTGTTTAAACAAAATCTACTATGAGCCTTCTATGTCCAAAGAATTTTGGGCTCTCCTTACTCTGATATGTGAAGGGTGTAATCCTAACCTTAAAGGTGTTTAAAATCAGATTGCATAAGGAAAACTCAGGTGGAAGACAATATGAAATCATATGGTATAAATGCCAGCTATTGGGGAAAAAAGTACATTCTGTAGGGATTTAATGGCTTGAGGAATTCTTGTAATATGAAATAGTCATGGGCAAATTTTATAGGGGTGCCTGGTTAAGCATCTGTCTTCGACTCAGGTCATGATCCCAAGGTCCTGGGATAGAGCCCCATGTCAGGCTCCCTTCTCAGTGGGGAGTCGGCTTCTCCCTCTCCCTCTGTCCCTCCCCCTGCCTGTGCTCTCTCTCTGTCTCTCAAATAAATAAATAAGTAAATAAGCTATTTTAAAAGAGAAGAAGATTTTATAGAATGTTGAATATAGACTGGCTTTTAATTAACGAATTCAATTACCATCAGTGGAGATAAAGCATGATCACATTTGAAATCCTATCAGAAAGTGTACAGAAATTTTGATGTTGGAATGAGTAAGTCATATGTGGTAGAATTAAGCAACCAATCTGACTAGAGTAGAGAGTGACTAGAAAAAAAACAAAATTAGTTGAAATAAATAAGGAGGGCACGTTCTGCATGGAGCACTGGGTGTTATACGCAAACAATGAATCATGGAACACTACATCAAAAACTAATGATGTAATGTAGGGTGATTAACATAACATGATAATAAAAAAAACATTCTCACTGAACAGGGCTAAACATATGGGCACAAGAAGTATTAAAACTGAAACAGCTAACAATAGGACTAAGTATATACTTGAGTTTTACATTGGTGGTGCAGTCGTGTTGATGGTGGCTTAGATGCTTGGGCTGGTAGTGCTAGAGTCTAAGTGCCAAAATCAGAAGGGAAAAATGAGTATAAAGGAGAGGAGAGTGAATTCCAAGATATTCTGGAGGAGAAAGCAAAGGGAGGAAAGGTGGTTAATACGTGTGTATATGAACCTGTAGTGAATGTATTTGTGTATGTTTAAATGAGGTGTATTGTGTGTTGTGGTAGGTCAAAACTTTATGTCTATAAGAGTCCCAGGACTTAGTCTGGTGCAGTGCAATGTGTTGAGTTTCTGTGAGTATGTGGTATGTTCAGATGCCCCATCTATTATGAACTGTGAGTACTCCCCTCCTCCTCTTCCACCTCCTTCTCCTTCTTCTACTTGACTCATGTCAAAGAAGACTCAGATATTTCATATGTACAGATGGAAAATATATATATAAAGCTTAGTATTCTAATCCCCAAAGAAGTCTGTCTCCTTATTAGGGGCCATCCTTATGAGGGGCTGATCACTCCCTCAGCTAAAAAGACATGCTTTGTGGAATGCTTCTTCCTAGACATTCTATGAAGGAATGTGATAGGGTGTAGTAGACATTCGTGGCCAAGAATATGACAATAGGGGACTGAACAGACATAGGTCTATACAACAACGCATGGAAATGTATGCATTGTGCTTCATCTGGGATCTGCTTTTCAAAGATATGTTTGCGTCTCTAAAAAGATAACCTTGTTTACCTTGTTTACATTGGCATGTTTTTTAAACAGCACAGTACTAATTTTGGCTGGGCGCAAAGAAAGAATAAATAGTCTCTTCTCCCAATCCTCCCTGTCTCTAGCTTTTTCCTGAAAAGGAATCCTTCATTAATCTCTATTTAATTTTTCTTCTGGTGTTTTAATTTTTGGTCATACTTCTCAATAATATGATTTTACAAAAGGCATTGTGTTTTGATTTCATACTCTTTTTTCAGATAGAGTTTAGGTCAGTTATATTACCTCTCCTCTTCCCAAATCTCACTGAGCCGAATGCAGTTACATCACTATTTTGTTTCTTGCAATCTTAAACAAAAAACTTAAATCTAAGTGTATTCAACCAATCATTTATAATCTCCTTCTACCCTTCTTTGTAAAGACATAAGTGCTAAGACCATTTCCTCCAATTATGTTATTTTTGTTTGTCTGAGTATAACTGACTCACAGTGTTACATTAGTTTCAGGTGTACAACAGTGATTTGACAAGTCTATATGTTATGCTGTGCTAGCCACAAGTGTGGCTAACAACTGTCACCATACGATGCTATTATGATACCACTGACTATATTCCCTGTGCTGTGCCTTTTATTCCCATGACTTACTCATTCCATAACTGGAAGTCTATATCTCCCACTCCCCTTCACCCGTTTTCCCATCCCCCCACCCCCCTCTGCCATTAGTTTGACCTATTTATAGGTCTGATTCTGCTTTTTGTTTGCTTATTTTTTTGTGTGTAAATTCCACATCAGTTATGCTGTTTTAAAGATATTTCCTGAAGTGTTGGTATCTATTGCCTAATAAATTATATCCATGTTTTCAAGTAGACATATTTCAAATTTTATTCAGGAATTATTTGTTAAAAAAAAGAAATTATTTGTTAATGTTTGCACTATTCTAGCACTAGCTAAGATCTAATGACAGTATCCACGTTAATGATTTTATCACTCACATTTTGAAAAATCAACGTATAATTTAAAAAATCAACATAGAAATTAATTGTAAAAATGAATGATGTCACATGAAGGTTTTTTTTTAATAGTTTGGAGTTTATGCGTGTTATTGAAATAGTCTATGTTTTATTTCTACAGGTAAAACTAACAGGAAAAATGACCAGGTTTCCAGATGCTTGAATATTTATAGGTATGATATTGATGTGGAGAAAGTGCAGGAGTTTTTTTGGAGTTTCAGCTTAGGTAATTGAAAATAAAAGTAGATGCAAGCATGATTAGATCCATTAAAAATAGAAAGACTTCTGAGAATAAAATTTTTCTAAGCATTGAGATAAAAAAGAAAACTGTACTTAATCTTCATTGTCACTCGATCAATGATTGGAGTGTTCTAAGCCAAAGGAGCCCTAGTAGCTCTTCCCTTTTAATAGCAGTTATCCATTGTCCTGACTCCAGGTAGTTATTCAGATAAATGGGGAAACATTTTAAGGATCAATTCTTTGATATCTAAGGATGCCTAGGATTAGTGCTGTCCCAAGTTGTCAGATGTGCTATGTCCTCCTATCTTAAAATCTATGTTTTTCTCCCAAAAGAAACACTTAGAAATGATCTGGGCTGGATCCCAAGAATATTCTTATGGAATTTATAAATAGTAGCTGGTTCCAGCCATCCACTCTCCTTCTAACAGTCATTCCTGGACTGGAGGCTGTACAAATATGGATCTCTATCCCGCTGTGTGTCATGTATTTAACTGCCCTCCTGGGGAACTGCATTATCCTCTTTGTTATGAAAACCACCTCTAGCCTTCATGAGCCTCAATACATCTTCCTATCTATGCTGGCAACCACAGATGTGGGTCTGTATTTATCAACTCTACCTACCGTACTCAGGGTCTTCCTCCTGAATCACAGAGAAATTGAGTTCCATTCTTGTCTAACACAGATGTTCTTCATTCATACCTTCTCCTCCATGGAGTCAGTCATCCTGTTGGCCAAGGCCTTTGACCTATTTGTAGCTATTCGCAACCCACTGTGCTACACTGTGGTCTTAGCCTCCCCTCGGATTATTGGGAGGGGATGGCAGCCACGGTTAGGGGCATGGTGTTGATGGTACCCTTGCCAATCCTGCTCAAGTGATTGTCATTCTGCAAGGATGTTATTCTATCACATTGTTACTGCTACCATCCTGATGTTATGAAGCTGGCCTGTGGCCCTGTCAGAGTCAACATCATCTATGGGTTGTCCCTTGTCCTCTGTTACTTTGCAGTTGACTCTGTGTCCATTGTCATTTCACACATCCTTATTTTGAAAACAGTGCTAGGTATTACCTCATAAGTAGCTCAGCTCAAGACACTTACTACTTGTGTGTCCCATATGTTCACTGTCTGCCTCTTTTATGTGCCACTCATTGTGTTGTCTCTAATTCACAGATTTGGTACATTCACGTCTCCTCTTCCCCATGTCACCATCGCCAATCTCTTTCTCTTCTTAACTCCTGTCCTTACTCCCTTGGTGTTTAGCCTAAAAACCAAACAGATAAGGTCTATAGTATGCAAGGTATTCAAAGGCAGAGGAAATTTGCTGAAGTAGTCAAGCGTGGCTTAGTGAAAATGACACCCTGACTGTCTTTTCCCCTTTCATCTGTCTGTTTTTTTCTGGGAAATATATCATCATTCCAAGGATGATTTTGTGAGAGTGGAGGTATTTTCTTCTTGTTGACAAGAAGATGGTAGTATTTGGATTATTGTCTTTTTTTTTTTTAATTTTATTTATTTGACACACAGAGAGACAGCCAGAGAGGGAACACAAGCAGGGGGAGTGGGAGAGGGAGAAGCAGGCTTCCCGCAGAGCAGGGAGCCCGATACCGGGCTCGACCCCATGACCCCGGGAACATGACCCAAGCCGAAGGTAGACGCCCAACGACTGAGCCACCCAGGCGCCCCTGGATTATTGTCTTGAGCCAATTTATCATTTACTATTGTTCTGATCTAATTTATCATCCATTAATGTGTTGCCTGAAAGATCTTACTGAAATAATTTTTATGTCTCTCTGCTGTTTAAGTGTTTAAGTTTAAATAATTAAGTGATTTACAATTAAGTGTAAGATAAAGGCCAAGTTATTAACATGTTTTAGAAAGTTTTCCATTTTCTTATCCTTATCTTTCTCTCCAACCTCAATTCTGATTACATAATGCTCCTTCTCTTCAAACTGGGTGATTCAATATATTTTTATACATGTTTACCAGCCTTCATAAGACTCTAAACATTTGCCAATCATTTGGCTTGAAATTTCAACACCAACATGGAACAAAAATTTTTCTGTTATGAGTATTTCCAACATTTCAATAAAATTGGCACTCCCTTTTCCCCCTCAATATAACCCATTAATAATTTTATTATAATACAGCACAATTTTACTTCATGTCTATATTCTTCAATTAAGAATTCCTGTGGGAAAGCATTGTGTTGCTTTATTTTATTTTATTTATTTCTTTTTTTAAAGATTTTATTCATTTATTTGAGAGAGAGAATGAGAGATAGAGAGCACGAGAGGGAAGAGGGTCAGAGGGAGAAGCAGACTCCCCGCCGAGCAGGGAGCCCGATGTGGGACTCGACCCTGGGACTCCAGGATCATGACCTGAGCCGAAGGCAGTCGCCTAACCAACTGAGCCACCCAGGAACCCTGTGTTGCTTTATTTTAAATCTCCGGTATATACGTATTCAGTGACATAGTAAATCCCAATTGTTTTTTTTTTAATAAATGAAAGAATGTTCGTGGGCATAGGTAATTGCTCTTGTCAATCATGACTCTTACCTGCTAACATAACTATTGTTTAATTACCCTCTCCCTCTAAATAATCAGGGGCCATGTCTGTTGTCTTTGCCATTGCATCTTCAGTACTTTGTGAAATAGCTGTACAATAAAATACAATAAATGCATATTGATGAATAAATTAATAAATATGTCAGTTAGAGATGTCTTTGGTAATATGTAATACCTGTAAAAGTATGATATTTACATATTAGTGTATGCAAATGTATGATATTTACACATTAAAATGTAACTATAAAACAACTGAGGGAAATCTTTAAAATACTGCATTATGGAAAGGAGAAAAGAAATTGAATTATTGGTTATCTTCCTCAAGCTCAAAACTTTTAATTACATTACCAAAATTAGCCTCATTTAAACCAAAGGTGGTGAGTTTTATTAGATCTATTTCAAAGAAAAGGATATAGTTAAAAGATAGTAATAATTTGTTAGTATCTCCCTAATAAAAAATGATTAGACTCAGGATTAAATGTCACCACATATTATATATAAGAATATGTAAATTCTACTGAATCCAACTTTTTTCTGCCCCACATAACATTTAAAGATATGCAGACACATGGGTGTCATTGAACCCCATTTATTTAACTGTAGTATTTTAACGTAATTGTATCTGTATTCATGTTCACTTACATTAGACACACTATGAGTTCTCTGATTCCAGAAACATTTGTCTTGTTCACAAATACACTATTTTTCTTACAAGCTTGTCTGTGTAAAGAATACAGTGCCCAAGAAAGCTGCTCACTGTAAAACTAGGATTTAAATTCACATCTGTGCTCCTTCAAACATCATGCTCTCAGATCCACCACATATTCTATGCCTGAAAAACCTGAGCTCTAAGAAAAAAATTGCTAAAATGAATAGGTTTCCCACACTGTGAAATGAGAGTGTATGTGGAGGTCAATGTGTGTATATTGTTATTTTGCTTTCACTTTTAAAGAAACACTGGAATATTCAATTTGGAAAAGCTGAGGTTATCCATAATTTAATCCCTTTTTTATTACGTACCCTAGATTTGAAAGAGGTCAGATTCATACTCAAAGAACTAAGTCAACTTCAGGTTTCCTTCTTCTCATGCATTCTTGAGTTGCTCTTTTTTCCAGAATTTAGAGGTACTCTCCTCCTGTCCATGCAATGTGATTTCTCTGACCCATTACCCTGATAGAATATTTACTTATTTGAAACCAGTGGATCTAGATAAGGTGATATTTCTGACTTTGGTACTGAAGGATTAATTTGTCCTGTTGTCTGATGAAACTTACAGCAGTGTAAGAGACTAAGTAAGAATAGCTTGAAGAGTGGGGCTCCCAGTTCCTCTCCCAGAACACCACATCTATATTTCTTTAGCACAGCTAGGCCAGGTCTTCTCCATTTGACAGTCAGGGAATACACTTTGGAAGTATATTTGGGAATACAAACGGGAATATCTGTCTTCATTTAACGGCCAGGAAATATGGAGAACAGTTGCACTATTTGAAGAGGGAGTGCTTATTGCCCAGTGGCTGCTCAGGTAGGGAGTCTGAAGACAGGCTCAGAGGAGACATAATAACAACTACTCTGAAGAGACAGATAATGGACCCATGAAAATAAACAACTGTGTATTTATGTAAAAAAAAACAAAAAACAACAAAAGGAGGATAATCTGGATTGAACTAAGAGTCTCAAAAAGGGGGATGTCTTAATTGTTTTTTCTTTCCTTCATTCACTGGACTATCAATTCCATAGTGGTGGATATTTTTATTTTTTTGATTCATAAATGGATCCCTAGTGTCTGCATATGAGCCTGTGGAAATAAATACGTATTGCTTGAATTTAGCAAATTACTACCAAAATGTGTATTTAGACTTCATGCCTTCCTTTTTTCCTTTGTTTTCCTTATTTCCACAATTTTTAAATCTACTTTTATTGAGATATGACAAATATAAAAATCTGTACATATTTAATACATACCTCCAGATGACTTTGGAGTATATACTCATGACACCATCAATATAAATAATATCATAAACTTAATCATCACCTCTAAAATATCCCTCCCTCTCTCCCTCTTTTTTGTGATATTTAACATATCTACCCTCTTAACAAATTTTTGAGTATGTAACACAGCATTGTTAACTATATGCACTATGTATTCTGTAGATCTCTGGGACATATTTGTCTTGGATAACTGAAACTATATACTTTTTGACCAATAAATGCAGTGGAATTCCTTGACTCCCTATCCCCAAGCCCTTGGCAAGCTACCATTCTACTCTCTGCTTCTGTGAGTTTATTTTAGATTTCTGATATAAGTGGGGGCATGTAATATTTGTTCTTCTGTGTCATTTTTTTAGAGACTAATCAATACGTTTCACATTTGCCAGGATTTAAGAGTGTAAAGATAATCCAGGCAATTACATATGATTTGGATAGAGTCTATTGGAGAGAAACAGAAAAGTAAATTAATATACAGTGTATATCATGATAGGGGTAAGGTCAGAGTCCTGTGAATTATATAAAAAAGACAACTAACCTAGGATTTACGGGTCAAGAAATGTTTACTGGAGAGGCCATGATAGAAAATGTGTACAAATGACAACAAATAGCATTCAGTCAGAGCAAGGTACATTGCAAAGTTCACAGTGTGTACTAACACACGGGTGTAAGACAGAACATTTCACTTGGAGGAAATGCAAGTAACAGAGTGTAAGAGAGGGAAATACTCTGGAGTAAGGGTGACAGAGGGCAATATGGCAGGGTAATATTAATTGATATATTAATTGCTATTAATTAATTAAGATTACTTAATCTTCTATTAGCTGCTTTCATATTTCTCCAGGGCACTGAAATGTTCTCTTTGGGATAGGTTGATGCCCTCCTCACTTCAAACTATCTTCGCAATAGCCAAGGTCATGCTGGTGATCTGTAGGAAATAATTTCACATACATCTTTTTGAAATTATTCAGGAATTCTGAGAGTTCTCATTTTTAAGCCCCTTGCCTCAAAATGGATAGTATGTCATGTAGTTACTTTTCTCCTGTTATCTTTCCTAAGTCTCTCTCTTTCACTCTCTCTCTCAAACACATACACACACACACACACACACACACACACACACACACACACACACACCATGACACCATGTTCCCAAAAGGGAATTCTTTAGATTCAGTATGGCCACTTCATTCCACAACCTCACTGTCACTGTTTATTTTCTACTGTTGTATTTGGAAAAAGAAATGTATGCAAAATGGAAGATGGGTGGACATTGTAAATGTTTATATCAATATTCTTCATCCCCTTATTTTAGGAGTGTTAGGGAGTGAAGAGTAAATCAAATGTAAAACACCTTTTTTTTCCCCAAAATTGGACTGGGTGACTTCAGACACCTTGACCGAAGCTGTGCATTAGTTTCATCTACACACTGTCCTTAAACTGAGAATTTTCCTTTGTAAGATGTAGATGTTTTCTTTTTTCTTTTTTTGCCACTTTTTTTATTATTATGTTGTGTTAATCACCATACATTACATCATTAGTTTTTGATGTAGTGTTCCATGATTCATTGTTTGTGCATAACACCCAGTGCTCAATTCAGTACGTGCCCTCTTTAATACCCATCACCAGGCTAACCTATCCCCCCACCCCCTCCCCTCTAGAACCCTCAGTTTGTTTCTCAGAGTCCATTGTCTCTCATGGTTCGTCTCCCCCTCCGATTCCCCCCCTTCATTCTTCCCTCCCTGCTATCTTCTTCTTTTTTTTAACATATAATGTATTATTTGTTTCGGAGGTACAGGTCTGTGATTCAACAGTCTTACACAATTCACAGCGCTCACCATAGCACATAAACTCCCCAATGTCTGTCACCCAGCCACCCCATCCCTCCCACCCCCCACCACTCCAGCAACCTTCAGTTTGTTTCCTGAGATTAAGAATTCCTCATATCAGTGAGGTCATATGATACATGTCTTTCTCTGATTGACTTTTTCTTCAGTTGCATTTCTTGTTATCAAATAGAGCTCTTTTCTATGAACTCTGTCTACTGATTCCTGCCTTAGTTTTTCTCTATTTAATTTTTCCATAGTTTACTCTAATGAGATAGCTCTCAATTCTATCCATACGACTCAGGGTGAAAATGATGATTTCTTGTTGCTGTTTGTGTGCATGCTTGTGTATCAGTACTCTGTGCACGTATTTCTGTTTTAGAATCCAGCTCCCTGTTGTATCACTGCTAAATGCATATACAATAAAGTAGTTTGAATAAGGAAGATTGCACATTCTTAAAGTCCTCATTAAATGCTACCATTTTGCATCTTGCACATCTCATTGGTGACAAAATCTCTCTTTATTGCTGCTATTACAATGGTGCAGGGTTTTTTAATTACATTTACTGAGTAACTAAACTATATCCCAAGGCAAACCCAAAAAGTATTGATAAGAATACAAAAATATGCAGTAACCAAATCTACAATGTCTAGCATTTAATTAAGTAAATATCAGACATACCAAGAAAGGAAATGCAGCTTTATACTAAGGAGGAAACAAATCCATCAAAACTGACCGACCTGGATGACTGACAAGATGTCATAGTAGAACTAAGCTTAGGGGTCATTGGACTAATAAAAAAACTGGATTCAGTGAAATGTTTGATGTTACAGAAGGTATAGTATAGGAGATTATTATCTAGTTATTAAAAGATAAGCAAACATTTCTCAGTGAAGGATGAAAAGTATATATCAGGTATAGGGATCAGCAAGTCAAAAACATTTTTGAACTAACATACAATACTCTGGGTACTTAAAAATTGTTTAGTAAGACTGGGCTGTGAGGAATGCCTGGGTGGCTCAATCGGCTGTCTGCCTTATGCTCAGCTCATGATCTCAGGGTCCTGGAGTTGAGCCCCACTTTGGGGTCCCTGCTCAGCAGGGAGCCTGCTTCCCCACCATCCTGCCCCTCCCCTTTCTTGTACTCACTCTCTCTGTCTCTCAGATAAATAAATTTTTAAAATCTTAAAAAAAAAAAGACTGGGCTGTGAACAAAAGGTAGACAGGACATGGAGAACTTAGCATAACATATACATTAGATTAAATTTATCATATCAAAGCTGTATTGCATTGCAAAAACTCTGTTTCCAGCTCAGAATTCTTTTTTTATAGTCTTATCTATGTCATGTGGGGAAGGGGTGTTCCTTACAGAAAGCAGTTTTCCCAAATACAAAGAGGGGGGAGGGAAGCCTGAGTGGCTCAGTGGGTTAAGCCTCTGACTGGGTTTCGACTCAGGTCATGATCTCAGAGTTCTGAGATCAAGCCCCATGAGGACTCCATGCTCAAAGGGGAATCTGCTTGGGATTCTCTGCCTCTCCCTCTCCCTCTGCCCCTTCCCCTGCTCTCTCACTCTCTCTCTCTCAAAAATAAATAAACTAAATCTTTAAAAAAATAAAAAGGGTGGGGGATAGCTTAATCTTTGTTGTTTTCCAGGAACACAGGGCTCAGGTAAAGTTTAACACTGTTAAATATATTATACTCTTTATATGTCTGATGCATTATTACTCACAAATACCCATTTTATAGATAAGCAAACAAAGGCACAGTGAGTTTAAATCATTCGTTAAAGGATGCCAAAGGTGAGTGGCCAAGTCCAACAGAGCTTTGACTCCAGGCATTCTGGCTGCAGAACCTACGCTCTTAGTCATTGTATTCAGTGACTCTTAAAACTAAGTACAAACACTTGGAATTACATTTTCAATTTCACTAGAAACATGTTGTATGAACCAGGACAATTGATGCTCCCGTCAGTGTCTCATAGCTATAAAATAAGAAATGGAGAACAATGGTCTCTATAATCTCTTTTCATTCCAACATCTATGAGGAAGGGACTCACTAAAAATGGAATTGACATATTTTTATTTATTTGCTTGTTTGAGGAGGTGCTCTTTCAACAGTCTTGCAGTCCTTTAATTTATTCAAAACAAAACTAACATGCTTTAAATTTTCCACCAGAATTGATCTGGTTGGGCTAAATTCTGTTTATTTGGGTTGTCCCAAATGTGTGACAGCGTTTTCACATTCTGAGTATGATTCAGATTGACATTGTGAAAGAAGGTGCTTGAAAAGCAAATTTTTGACTAAAAATAAATTCTAATTCCTTGTCCTTAGATTCTTCTAATCACACACACACACACACACACACTCTGAGACACAACATTAAATTGTCAACTGAGAAAAGACACAGAACTGAAATGAAATGAACCATTTATTTGGGGCCTTAGAATTGCAATTCAGGGAGCACTGATTTGGGCGACCCAAATCAGTGCCCCCTTCGGCAACAAAAGTCAAGGAAACTAATCTTTGCTAAACAATCGGCTGCTAAGGTAATCACAAAGCAAAATCCATTACTGTAGCAAGTTGTAGCACATGTTCCTTGGAATATTTTGGTTTGGCCCAGTTCAGAAGTTCACGGTTCCACTTGGTGAGAATGTGTGTAAAGACCCACCTCCTCAATGAGCTCCTGGCTCAATTTTAAACTCCCTGACATAAGTCACCGTATTGTGTTTCACCTCTCATAAAATCTTACTATGGCTCTAACTACTTCCACTCCTTGTTCACAAGAGGGTTTTTTTTGCTACAAAGGACTCTGTCCCAGGGCAATACAGGGACATTTTGCTGAGCTGGGCATTTTTGTTGTTCACTTCTTGCTTCCTGACCTTATTTCCTCAGGGTCTCTGTAACCTCCTAAAACATTATAGTCCTGGTCAATCCTCAAGGGAGGTGGAAGAGACACCTGGCAGAATAAATGGGTCCTAGAGATGCTACTGTCTTTCCTAGGTGCCTCGGCCCCAAATGTGACCAAGGACTTTATGTATGGAGAACTAAAACAGTAAGTTACTACAGCTCGAGATGGATATAGGTTGGTTAAAGCTAGAAATAAAAACACAGTGGCTGAATTTAAGGCAACTGAACCATTAAGATTGCCAACTCTCTTTTATCAGTCTTAGCCTTTACCTTTCATTCCTTCCCATAACCTGAAGTAAAGACTCCTCATTACCCATTTTCTCTTTCTCAAACACTTTTTTTTTTCTGATAGTTAAGTCCTTACCATGGCAAGGACTTGAGTTAAATCATTTTACTAAATTATCTAGATGTTAAATGTCATATTTTATAATAGCACTATTTTTCCTCTCTCATGAAGGTGTAACAGAATCTAACCTACTTTATTTTGTTGGAATATTTGAAGAGAACATACGGAATGAGAGTTACCAGATTTTTTTTTTCTTGTTACTCCTTATGCCTGATCTGTGGAATCTTTTAACAACCAGTAAAGCATCTCCCCACCCCAACCCAGGAGTAATACAGAGAGGCCATTGCTCCAGAGCCCTAAACTGACTTGCAAAAAAGTAAGATTTCATACCTGAGCATCTCCTTCCTTGTCAGGCTGGCTCAGAGTGAGCATATGATGCACAACATCATTTCTGAAAATGCAGGCATACTTTTTAAATTTTTATTTATTTATTTGAGACGGGGGGGCAGGAAGGGGAAAAGGAGAGGGAGAGAGAATCTCGTGTAGACTCCCCGCGGAGCACAGTGCTCAGTGGGGGGCTCAATCTCAGAACCCTGGCATCATGACCTGAGCCAAAATCAAGAGTTGGTCCCTTAACTGCCTGAGCCACCCGGGCACCCCAGAAAGCACAGGTATACTTTAGAAGAAGACAGTTCTTTGTATGTGTATTGTGCAGAGTGACAAAAAATGGTTTGTAACTTTAATAATGCAGGTCTGCAGTTGAAAGGATTTCCAGACTTTGATCTTTGAAACGAAGATGTCGTCTTTTTCCAAATCCCCTTGTCTTCCCGAGAACTATCCACTTTACTCCTTTCTTAGAGTTCCCTACTTCCAACAGTGCACACTCTGTTGTCCTTTTACTTTGAAGTTTTTCCACCAATGGCAGTGTGATAAATTCCAGTTGATCCACTTTACAGAATAGAATACTGAGGAACAGAAGGGTTGAGCAACTGGCCCAAGAACACAAATCCAATAAATTGGAGGGAAGATGGTAGCAGGATTCAGATTTGAGTCTCTCTGACTTTAGAGCTTAAGCACTTACATCCTGTTTTATTTTATTTTATTTTTTAAAGATTTACGTATTTTAGAGAGAAAGAGAGTGAGCACCAGTGCGAGCAGGGGGAGGGGCAGATGGAGAGGAGAGAATCTCAAGCAGACTCCATGCTGAGCACAGAGCCCGACTGGGGCTCCATCCCACGACCCTGAGATCATGACCTGAGCTGAAACCCAGTGTCAACCACTCAGCCAACTGTGCCACCCAGACGCCCCTCTTAAACCCCATTTTAAATTGTCTTTCTTATCTTTGTTACCTTGTGAAAATCTTATACTGCTCTTGCTGTAACTTATATTTTTGTATTATGTGATATTTTCTTTTTTTTAAGATTTCATTCATTTATTTGTCAGAGAGAGAGCACAAGCAGGGGAAGTGGCAGGCAGAGGGAGAAGCAGACTCCCCGCTGAGCAGGGAGTCCATTGTGGGAGTCGATCCCAGGACCCTGGGATCATAACCTGAGCTGAAGGCAGACGCTTAACTGACGGAGCCACCCAGGTATCCCTATTATATGATATTTTCTAAATATAAACTTACAGTTTCTATTTTTCCATGACCAGTTTCTCATTCACTCCTAGATGCCTCCTCTCATTCTTGCTTTCTGGTGTTCTACTCTCCTAAAACCACCTCTCTAATCACCAAGAACAATATAAGGGGGTTCTCAGTTCTCCAGCTTCAGTTACAGAACATTTACTTCCTTTGACTACCTATTTGTTGAATGCCTCATTTTTTGATTCCAAAGACAGTACTCTATTCAGTTCTCTTTCTTTCTTAATCTACTCTTGTGTATCCTGTGCCTCTCTGCTTGTTTCCTTCCTCCAAGTTCCTGGGTATGGATATTTACTAAGCATAATTAGCCCTAAGCCCCTTGACCATCCTTCTCATTACGGACATCATCTATTCCAAATTAAAGCTATAAACTATCTGAAATACCCTTTTACATCATTCTCTAAGCCAAGAACTTAGACTCAAAATCTTAGCATAAAATGAGAGGTGTGGGACTTCTTGACCCATGTCTAGTTCATTAAATTCTGTTTGGTTGGTTGTTTTCCTCCCTTTTAAAAATACCCTTGCCTCCATTTCAAATAATCTGTTTAGGTTCTTACCACTTGACATCTTAATGACTGTAAGAGTTGCCAAAGAGTTTGTCCTGAACCCACACAGCCTTACATACTAAAGTGTCTTGCATTTTCATACTGGGTAGAAGCCTCATTATACTTCAACCTCTTTATCCCTGACCTTATAGTTTTCAACAAGACTTCATTCTACTTGTTCTGTCTGATTTAACTTTCCCTCCCTTTTCAACTCTTCATTCTATCCAGGAGGATATTCTTAGTACTCTTCCCTAATAAGCCTTATTCCGATTTCCATACCTTTGTTCTTTGACTCAATCAGCCTTCAACTCTCTGATTTTGCCTCTTCCAGTTGAAGTTTTTCATCACCTAATTACATTTCTTTCTTTCCTTGAATCTTTCTATGTCCCTACTTTCAAGTCCCTATTTACTACTCTTTCGCTGTATGCCTACTATTTGCATATTTATTTATATAATTTAAGAAAGGAGTGTTGTTGAAAGAGCACAGTAGAAGAATGGAAAAATTAGGTTTTACTTTGGGCTGACTCAAAGTCATGTGACTTTGGGAACTTTTTTATCCTCCAAGCGTTAATGGCTTAGTGTGCTTTTGGTTTTTGTTTTGCTTTGCTTTATTTATTTGTTCATTTTTGTTTATTTTGGATTTGGTTTTGATATAATAAGCTGGCTTCCTCCTTGCTGGGGTGAAATTATAATCAAATGAATAATGTTTCAGGAAAAAATACTTAGTAAAGTTCTCTGAATTGTGAAAACTCATTATATAATGTCTTTCCTTGTTCATAGTTTTGAACTGACCCGCTTTCCACCAAATATACCATACTCCATCAGGAACTTTAGAACAGGGATCATAAGTTGCATATCATCTGTATCACCTGCAGATCCGGGTACAATTTGTAGTACATATTACGTGTTCATTTGGGCACAGATCTGATGTTTCTGGGGAAAAGTGCTATAGGTAGAGGGAAAAGCTGATAATGTCATGGAGTCTTGATTATGCATTTTCATGGAACAGCAAAGGCCAGTGTGTTTGAAGCAGAGTGAGGGAGAAAGCAGTCAGTGATGAGGTCAGAGAAGTAATAAGGTGTGAACTTGGGAGGTAGGAGCCAGACTGTGTCCAAATAATCTCAATGCTGTCATGGTTAGAATATTCAGTAGTTTTAATCTAAGAGTAATTCAGCATATTCTCTTGATTTAAAATACTAGAATGTTCTATTGAATTTTCACTGCTAATTTACCCACAATAATGCCAATTATAAGATCTTTAGTTTTTCATTTTTTGAAGTGGCTGGTGAAACAAATCTCCATAGACCTTTAACTAACTTATATTCCAAAATGTATAATTTTGTGCCTTGCCAACAGAAGGTTTAACCCAGAATTTGACAACAAAGAAGTAGGTAATCTTTTAAAACAAATAGCCTCAAAGAAATAAAGATATTAATAGGGGAAAATAGTAAATGTATTATTTTTATGAAAGTATATCAATGCCTAGAAACAATAAAGGGTACATTATAAATGTGGATACAAAATAAGTAGGTCAAAGCATCACTTGAAATAGAAAAGTTTGTATGTTATTTTTAAAAGTATATCAATGAAAAAAACATAAATTTGTTAACTTTTAATGCCATTATATGTATTGTAAGAATGTAAAACTTTTAAAATATTCTTATTTAAATTCTTTAACTACAGAATGACTAAATATGTTCAGGATCCTTTGGGCATAAAAATTAATTATTTAGAGTCAACTACCAAGTCGCATACAGTTGACCTTTGAACAAAACAGATTTAAACTACATGGGTCCTCTTATATGCAGATATTTTTTGCAGTACAGTACTGTGAATGTATTTTCTCTTCATTATGATTTTAATAACTTTCCTTTCTCTCTAGATTTCTTTATTGTTAGAATACAGTATGTAACGCATATAAACACACAAAATGTGTTCATCGACTCTTTTAATTATCGGTAAGGCTTCCATTCCACAGTAGGCTCTTAGTAGTTAAGTTTTGGGGGAGTCAAAAGTTATACATGGACTTTTGACTATGTGGGGGGTCAATGCCCTCAACCCCTGTGTTGTTCAAAGATCAACTAGAATTTATTGTGCTGTATTTCTGTTGTTTCAAATGTATGGCAGTTTTGCTTATAAAGATGTTAATTCATTAGCTCACTGAGTAATATTGTAAGACAATAGTCTGGAAAAAAATATCATGTGTTCAATAATATCTCAGCTTTCCATTGTTCTGCCTGTCATTTCACAAAGAGTCCAGATCACAACAGTTGCTTCTTTAGTTCTCCTTTATAAATTTCCTTTTATTTTTTTACTCTTTCTATTAATTACACGAATTTTCTATTATTGTTTCTTTTGTTTAAATGTTTTATTTCTATTTTTCTAAGCAGAGAGCATGATGCAGTAAAATATATATTGATATAGGAAATGGGTTGAAAATGGTTCTCAACCACTATCAATTGATTCTTACATAAGTCACTTCTACTTCTTGTGCCTCTGTCACTTCTTAAAATGACAGGGAACTCTGTTCTGTGGATTTTCTAAGGTCCTGGAGATAAATGCTTGTTTGGGAGTTATAAATAGCCAGTAGCCAGAGCCATTAAGACTATAGATTTATGGGGCACCTGGGTGGCTCAGTCAGTTAAGCGTCTGCCTTCAGCTCAGGTCATGATCTCAGGGTCCTGGGATCGAGCCCCACATCGGGCTCCCTGCTCAGCGGGAAGCCTGCTTCTCCCTCTCCCTCTCCCTCTGCTGCTTGTGCTCTCTCGTGCTCTCTCTCTCTCTGTCAAATAAATAAATCTTTTTTAAAAAAAAGAATATAGATTTATGTTAGGTAATCCTATGCAACAACTTCACGAATAGCAACTGTTGGTTTTATACTGACACGCTTTTTCCCAAAGTGCTGTGAAAGCATGCTCATGGCTGTGCTTACACTGGAAATGTGTTAAGGAAGCGTGGTGTTCTGGGTGCCAAGTTTTTGTGGTTTATTTAAGCCTACTTACTGTGTCCTCTGTTGCTTATGGCCTGCCCTATGCAAGTGTAATCCATTTATTTGGTTCTTATTTATTTATTTATCTATAGATATATTTTTATATCACTATTATTGCATTGCATATATATTTTCTTATTTGTTCTTATTTATCACACTCACCAAACATTGGCTTATAGGTGGGTAGAAATCATATCTTAATAAACTTTGTATCCCCAAATATAGTAATGTATATTTATTGTATTATTTGAGAATATTTAATTTGAGTACAAAAAAAAACCAAGAAGACAAATGGAATAGATGAAACTCATGTGATGCAGTAAACGTAGATAGGGAATAAACGGATAAGTAGCTTATAGGCATCATTCATCAATTATGGTAAATACAGATAAGTTGTAGGAGATGTTAAAGAACATATTAAGGAGGGCACATGTTGTGATGAGCATGGATGTTATATGCAACTAATGAATCATTGACTACATTAAAAAACTAATGATGTTGGCTAACCGAACATAATAAAAAAAATTTTTTTAAATTATACAAAAACAATGAATCATAGATCACTACATCAAAAACTAATGATGTATTGTATGGTGACTAACATAACATAATAAAATAAAATTTAAAAAAGAACATATTAAAGATCAATTATACGGAATATGTGATAGAGTAAACAAAAATGTTATTTATAGATAAGAAAGAAAAAGTCATAAGACATGATATGCCATGTCTAGAATGGTGGCTGGGTAGTACCTAAATCATCACCTTTTAATGACATCCCTTGTGGTTTCATTCTGGTCACACTTGTTCTTAGAACAAGAAATATAGGTAAAATCCATAGATGTTTAGCATTCTTATTGATGCGTTAGAGCTGTGGCCAAGCATACATGATGTTGTGTGCCTGATAAAGTGTGGGTTGGCCCCAGGTACCTTTCATCTGTGGGGTCCCCATGCTCAAACCTCAACTCTGGTCTTCCTAATGCCGTCAGCAGAGAGACAGAACAGAGGAGTATTGCATAATCCAGCATTCAGATACTGTGGAGCCTTCCTCTCCACTTGCAGACTAATCAACCCCCTCTCTGTTCTTCTGCTTCTCACTGTGTATTTTAAATTGACTAAGATAACCACATGACTTGCGACTCTTAATTTGTTCTGTGAGCATTTCTGTTCAAAACTTGCTTAGTTTGTCTGGTAGTGTATTTGGAGACTATCATTGCATCAACAAAATTGCCCACAAGATAGCAGTTATAAATCACCTAAAAATTACTGATATAGGCTTTTTGAATTAAACTGAATTCTACACTATTCAATTTGCTCTGCATGCAACAGATAGTTTGTTTCTGCCTCTAGACTCTCTCTTGAACAATTGAACGAACTTGAATTAATTTACCACTTGATTTTCCTACACCTGCTCTCTTTTTTAGGGTTAGCCTCATGTCTACATTCAATGGCACCTACAACCAGCCACCCTTCTTCATTTTTTTCAGGAATCCCAGGGCTAGAGGAGTCTCACATCTGGATCTTCATCCCACTGGGCATCATGTATGTAATTGCCATCCTGGGGAACAGCATCATTATTCACATAATACACAAGAATCTCAGCCTTCACGAGCCTCAATATATGTTCTTGTCCCTGTTGGCAACCACTGACATAGGTCCCATTAATACCTAACAGATTATAGTTTACTCAGTGCTTTTGGGAATTGAGATAGATTTCAAGCTTCTCTAATCTCTCATCTCTTGATCTTCTCTGCCTTGCAGGCAGAAGAAGTTCCTGATGAACCCAGTCCTCGTTAGCTTACTTTCCTCTGAATTCATATTAACCATTTAAACCAAGACTCAAGCTCAATGACTACCTTCTGCAACATGGTTTGCTGCTGTTTCCTGGTTTCCATTGGTATGACTATTACTTTTATGTTTTCTATGTGATTCTGATGCCTCCTGAATATGTCAAACAGACATTGAAAATATTTTCTGATTGATTACTTGAGCTATCATTTAGAAATTCATTCACAACTTTCTTAAAGTAGCTTGAAATTCTTGTTAATTTTACCACATGTTTATTCGTTGCCATGGACAATTAAGTGTCTCTCTTTAACTTGCCTCCTATGCTTATCTCTATGCAAGACATTCTTCATTTGCTTATGACTCTAATTTCAAGAGTTGACCTGAGAAAAGAATAAACTAATTCATTTTTCCTCTTGGAAAGTTAGAAAAAGGAGATGTATCCTTCCTTTAGCAGTCAGAATATAACTCTATCTATTCTCAGTATGAAATGGGAAATAAAACAAAATCTAAATAAAGTATGAATTCTGAATGAGTAAGCAAGATGAGTAACAACAATTTCTCAGATTCTTATATATTATTCTTTTCAGACAGCTCCTCTATCTTTCGTTAAAAGTCAGAATGTTCAGATATTAAACAGTATCCGACTACAAGTAGTAGACAGAAAATAAACATATAGTCATAAATTTATCATCAATTTTGAATTTTCATGCTTCAACTTAAACAACATTGGCAGTCAAGACTCAGGCAACATCCTGTTTTCTCTATAAAATTAGTCCCTCATTGACCTTTTACAATCCAGAGTTAGAATCCTCAATTTAGCACATGGGGCAATATGATTTTCAACTGACTCATACACCAGACACATTGAGCTCGGGTTCCTGTTGCCATTTCTCCTTACCACTACCAAACAATCATCATTCATGACCGCAGTTATGATCATTTATTCAAGCATTCTGCCTCTCTCTCCCTTCTTAGTTAGATTAGGTATTTCTTGGGAACACTAAAGTATTTTTTATCTTTGAATTCATGGTGCTTAGCATACTACTTGGCACATATTAGATCCTGAATAACATTTTTTCATTGGTCATCCCTTTTCATATAGAGAAAAAAAACATCATTCCCCAGCAATAACACGTTGCACCCAAAATCGCTTGTGCAGGGCAGCCTGGATTGGCCGGGATTTGAGACTATAGACGAGAGGGTTGAGCAGTGGTGTCATGAGGAGGTAGGCATTACTCATGGTGGTGTATAGAATTGGAGAAGTGTCCTGGGTATGCAGCATTGCCAAGCTGATGAGGGGCAGGTAAAACACAAGCACTGTGCATAGATGACAGGCACAGGTGTGCAGCAATCTCCAGTCTTGAGTCTCCAGCTTCATAATAGTGCCCAAGATCTTCATGTATGAACCTAAGGTGAAGACCACATCCACTGCAAACGTGCAGAGTACAAAAACCAATCCATAGGCACTGCTGAAAGAGATCCCCACAAGCCAGGTTCAGCACATCTGGGTAGTAGCAATAAGAGTGTGAGAGGATATTGGCCCCACAGAAAGGAAAGGTCCTAAGGAAAAAAGGCAGAGGAGCCAGCAGAGTGGCACCTCGTACGAGGGCAGCTCCACTAAGGCAGGCAACGGTAGAGTGGGTAACGATCCTGTTGTAATTTAATGGAGCACAGATAGCTACCAAATGGTCAAAAGCCATGGCCACCAGGACACCTGATTCTACTGAGGAGAGGGTGTGGATGAAGAACATTTGGGTTAGGCAGGCATCCAGGCCGACATGGCGAGCATCAAACCAGAAGACAGCCAAGACACTAGGCATTGTAGACAACAAAAGGCCTAGGTCAGTAAGGGAAGCACGGCCAAAAAATAGAACTGAGGTTCATGAAGATTCTGCTCTGCTGTAACTAGGATAAGCAGAAGAGCATTACCCACAAGGGCTATGAGGTACAGGACACAGAAGGGGATGGAGATCCATATATGTGCAGCCTCCAGACCAGGAATACCAATGAAGGAGAAAGTAGGCCAATTAGAGGCAGTGCTATTAAAAGCCAACTTGGTAGGATGTATGTAGGGCAGTAGTCCAAGATGCTTGCAAACCTATAAAGGAGAAACCATGTGTCAGGAAATTTGAAAGCCAAATTTAAAGTAAATAGATTATTAATGCACAGAATTATCAAATTAAGATATGGGAACCCAAAATTGAGTTTATATTTTTAGTTTCATAATTATTTCTTTTGCTATGTGGATGGCAATTAAGCAAACATGAAAAGATGCTCATTGTCATTGTTTATTAAGTAAATGTAAATGAGAAATTCAATAAGATACTATTAGTAGAATGGCTAGAATTAAACTGAAAATGCTATATGTTGGTGAGGATGTGAACAACAGGAACTCTCATATATGGAACATAAATGGTGTGGCCTCTTTGGAACACATTTTGGCAGTTTCTTATAAAATTACACACATGCACTTCTCATATGGTTACCGTCATCCAGTAACTTCACTTCTAAGAGTTTTCCCAAGAGAAATAAAAACTCATATTCACACAAAGACTTGTACATATTTATTCATAGCAGCTTTATTCATAATAGCAAAAAATAAAAAGAAAGAAACCACATATATAACCACTACTGATTGGACAAAAAACTGTGGCCAATCCATATAATTTAAATTGAAAAGGAAGAAATTGGGGCGGAGCAAGATGGCGGAGGAGTAGGAGACCTAGATTTCGTCTGGTCTCAGGAATTCAGCTGAATAGGGATCAAACCATTCTGAACACCTACGAACTCAACAGGAGATCGAACAGGAGAGTAGCAACAACTCTCTGAACAGAGAAGCGACCACTTACTGGAAGGTAGGGCGTGCGGAGAAGTGAATCCGAGGCGATATTTGGGAGGATAGACGGCGGGGGAGGGGCCTCCGTCGGCCGCTTCTGGCAAGTGCTAGAGCCGCGGAGCACAAAATCGGACCTTTTAGAAGTTGGCTCGGCGGAGGGACGTCGCTGCAGTGGCTAAGCAGGGGGTGGAATCCTCCCGGGACAGTGTGGTCTCAGGACCCTTGGGGTCACAGAGAGACCAGGGGTGCCTGAGTGCGGCAGAGCTCCCAGGTATCAGAGTGGGGAAGCCGGCTGCAGAGACGGAGCAGAGTCGTGGGCTCTCAGCTCGGGGTTGCCATAAACTGTGATCTGCGGCCCAGTCGGGGCTTGGCTCCCCCAGCAGGGACCCAACAAGCAGCAGATCCGGGGAGACTCCCCTTCCTTCCCGGGGAGGAGGGGTGCGGGAACGCACCACAGGGATCTGCTGGGTTTGGAGACTCCGTGCGGGGTCGGGTGCCAGAGATAGCAACACTCGATCACAGGCCGGGTGAGCACGGAGTGCGGCCGGAGACCAGGGACAAGGGAGTGACTGCTTTTCTCCGGGGGCGCACTGAGGAGCGGGGCCCCGAGTTCTCAGCTCCTCCGGGCGGAGATTGGGAGGCCACCATTTCCGCCCTGGTCCTCCAAAGCTGTACCGAGAGCTTGCAGGGAACAAAAGCTCCTGAGAACAAACCGGAGAAGCTTCCTTAGCCCGGACCTACAAGGGCGGGGCAATTCCACCTCCGGCAAAGACTTTTGGAAACCACAGCAACAGGCCCCTCACCCAGAAGATCAGCACGAACAGCCAGCAAGCCAAGACCAAGTTGATCGATCAAGGAGAATGGGAGAACTCCAGCGCTAGGGGAATACTGCACATAGATTCATGGCTTTTTTTTTTTTTTTTTTTACCATGATTCATTATTTCATCAAAGTTAATTTTTGTTGACTGTTTTTTTTTTATTTTTCTTTTTCTCTTTTTCAACCAACATCTTGTCAATCCCTTTTTTTAAAAAAAAAACTTTTTATTTTTCATTTTTAGAGTCATATTTTATCCCTTCATAGTAGTTACCCTTATTTTTGGCATATATATATAAGTTGTTCTCTCTTTAAAATTTTGAGGTACAGTTTCTTCTAACAGATCAAAATATAACCTAGATCAGTAGTGTATGGCTTTGTTCTAGTCTCCTGCCTGATCACATTCTCTCCCTTTTTCCTTTTTTTTTCTTTTTTTTCTTAAATCTTCTTTCTTTTTTCAAACAACTTATCTTACCAAGTCCTTTTATAAAATCTTTCATAATTTTCATCTTTACAGTCATCTTCCATCCCTTCATTGTATCAACCCTTATTTTGTACATATATGTCTTTCTTCCTTTAAAATTTTAGGAGGCACTTTTTTCTAACAGACCAAAATACGCCCAAAATCTAGTGTGTGGCACTGATCTATGCACTAGCCTGATCATATTTGATCATATTCTGCTTTTTTTGTATTGTTTTGTTTTTCTTTTTATCTTTCTTTTTTTTTT
>NW_027397097.1:433072-434207 GCF_003265705.2 Callorhinus ursinus
TTGTATACAGTATATTTGCTGGGGACGTTGTAAACCTGTTAGCATTTCGTTCTCTCATTCATCTATTCTCCTCTGGACAAAATGACAAGACGAAAGAAATCACCTCAGCAAAAAGAACAAGAGGTACTACCATCAGCCAGGGACCTACTCAATACAGACATTAGTATGATGTCGGACCTAGAGTTCAGAATCATGACTTTAAAGATACTAGCTGGGCTTGAAAAAAGCGTGGAAGTTATTAGAGAAACCCTTTCTGGAGAAATAAAAGAACTAAAATCTAACCAAATCGAAATCAAAAAGGCTATTGATGAGGTGCAATCAAAAATGGGGGCACTAACTGCTAGGATAAATGAGGCAGAAGAGAGAATCAGCGATATAGAAGACCAAATGATGGAAAATAAAGAGGCTGAGAAAAAGAGAGAGAAACAACTACAGGATCACGAGGGCAGAATTCGAGAGATAAGTGATACGATAAGACGAAACAACATTAGAATAATTGGGATCCCAGAAGAAGAAGAAGAGAGAGAGAGGGGGGCAGAAGGTATATTGGAGCAAATTATAGCAGAAAACTTCCCTAATGTGAGGAAGGAAACAGGCATTAAAATCCAGGAGGCACAGAGAACCCCTCTCAAAATCAATAAAAATAGGTCAACACCCCGACATCTAATAGTAAAACTTACGAGTCTCAGAGACAAAGAGAAAATCCTGAAAGCAGCTCGGGAGAAGAGATATGTAACCTACAATGGTAGAAACATTAGATTGGCAACAGACCTATCCACAGAGACGTGGCAGGCCAGAAAGGACTGGCAAGATATCTTCAGAGCACTAAACGAGAAAAATATGCAGCCAAGAATACTATATCCAGCTAGGCTATCACTGAAAATAGAAGGAGAGATAAAAAGCTTCCAGAACAAACAAAAACTAAAGGAATTTGCAAACACGAAACCAGCCCTCCAAGAAATATTGAGAGGGGTCCTCTAAGCAAAGAGAGAACCTAAAAGCAGCAAAGAGCAGAAATGAACACAGACAACAGACAGTTAACAGTCACCTTACAGGTAATACAATGGCACTAAATTCATACCTTTCACTAGTTACCCTGAATGTAAATGGGCTCAATGCCCCAATCAAAAGACAC
>NW_027397097.1:454207-495798 GCF_003265705.2 Callorhinus ursinus
AGACGAAATCTAGGTCTCCTACTCCTCCGCCATCTTGCTCCGCCCCCTCTAAATCGATTCTTATATCAGCTGTTGAAAGTTTATTTTACCTATTTCCCTTTTGAAGTTACATTATATTATATTATGTTCTGTTCTGTTATACTACCTTATATCAATTATGTACTTTTTAATGAGAGTCTTGTTTATGTCAGGTACCATTCTAAATTGGAGATTCAAGTAAAACAGCACTATGAAAGAAACTAAATTATTATGGTTTAAAAATTGGCTTTGCCATTTCACCCTTATGTAATCTAGAGGGTCATTTAATCTTTGTAAGAATTAATATTCTTTATTGTCAAGATATGGGTAATCATTTTCGAAAGATTAAACAGAAAACAGAAAAAGAGCTTATTATAATGCTGACAGAATTGAAAACAAAACTTACAAAAGTTACTGTGGACTAATGTGTTGAGGTCTGATTCAGAGGTATAAACCGAATTCACATCCATATCTAAATCACTCCATAAATTTTTAACTTGGGAATATTGGGGAAGGCTTCAATGATGAGTTGGAATTTAAGGAGAATTCCAAAGAAACATCAGTTTGGGAAAAGCAAATATGCTTCCTGTGTAAAGGAACAACATTCCTTGTGTAATTCTGCAAAATTACTGTGACTTTACAGAGAACTTAGATTAGGATATTATGGAATCTGGTATTACTAATACAGGGTTGAAACTGCAGATCAACAAGTCCCTAAATACTAGCAGAACAGTTCTTCACCCAGGTCAAATTTATATATATATTTTTTTATCTAAACACACAAGTTTGGTTTTGAATGGTCATTTTCCCAAAATATAAATCCTCATTTGAATATTTTGAAACTTGTAAAGAAGATGACAATTATCACCAGTAAGCATAAACTTAACATTTAGATTGGCTTAATAAGGTGGGGAGGGAAGCTTCAAAATTTGCAAAAGCATTTGATGTTCTCCATGGCTCAGCACCTAAAGACAGAGCATGCCAACTTAGTCAAATCTGATGCATGTTTGCAAAATATATTCGTGAGACATCAGTTTCAGGATTCCAGGGAAAGCTATCAAATCCAGAAACACAGTCCATGATATCTGGGAATCTACTACTAGCTGTGTAATCACAATATGCACATATAGCATTAACAAATACTCTTTAAATTGATCATGATTACAACAATTGTTACTTAGAAGAAAACACAGAGGAAGTCAAACCAATCATTTAACTTTAAAGTGTACTATTTATCAAACACAGAATTCTCCAGTTTAATCTTCAGATCTCACATACCCTAACTCAACAACACTAAGCATTCCTGTTGGTCTCTTTATCCTGGAAAACTGGTTATTGTTATACCTGTTTACTTGAAAGGACATTTACAATGGTAGTTGATATTACTTATTTCTGAAAGACTTCACTTACTACACAGTGAATGACCTTTTCACTTTCAGATGTGTCTGTTGGTAGGATCGTCCCCCCGGAGAAGACACAGAACACAGCTCAGTGTGCAGAAACAGTTTTACTTCAAGGGCTTGGTGGTTTAATGGTCGTTTACAGACCAACAAGAGGAGGTCTCCCAGGTGCCTGGAAAGCTCTACTGAGATTTAAAAAGCCCCGTCGGTTCCCAACTCACAGCCAAGAAACTTAAATTTATTTTCACCCCAAGGAATCTGAGAAAGAAGGGACCATCATAGAGCATCTTTTTGTATTGGAGAAACCAAAAGCTTTCTTTCTTTCTTTCTTTTTTTGGAACACAGTGGGTCTGAGCAATTTCTTTCTTATTGTATGAAAAGCAAGCTGGAGTGAGGACATATAAATCAGATCTATGTTTAGATAACATCAACTGTTTAGGAAATGTTAAGCTTCTTAGCAAATAAAATAATAACTACTTAAAAATATTTAGTACAAATAAGTACCTGCATGCTGTCAAAGCTTAAAATATGCATAATTGTTTCATTTAATTTGTTGCAAAGACAATTATTTTCCCCAAAGGTAACAAAGCAAAACCATGCTTAAATTTCTCTTTCTGCAAGAAAATAAGATATATAGGGGCACCTGGGTGGCTCAGTCCATTAAGCGTCTGCCTTTGGCTCAGGTCATGATCCCAGGATCCTGGGATCAAGCCCTGCATCGGGCTCCCTGCTCCGCGGGGAGCCTGCTTCTCCCTCTGCTTCTCTCTCTCTCTCTCTCTGTCTCTCATGAATAAATAATAAATAAAATCTTAAAAAAAGAATATAATATAATGTTTTAACTACCTTCCTGATTTTTCAGATTGTTTCACAAATATGAATAATTATACCATCTTAGTACATATCATTTTGTGCACTCGTGTGTATTTTTATAGGAGACATGCTCAAGTGAAATTGCTGGACCAAAGTATATTTACTTTGCATATTTAATTCCTGTTTAACTTCTTTTCAAAAATGGTAAATAAACATACATGCACGGAAGTGTAAAGATTTGTCAAAAGATTTGAAAGACAAAACTTTTTCTATTAATAAGGCAAATTTGCACCAGTAGAAGTCTTTCTAATCATATCAAATATGAAAGAATTGCATAAAAACAGGTCTTCCTTATTCATGATAAAATATAATTTCAGTATTTTGAAACTCAATGTAAAGAAATTGGAGACCAAGCCCAATATGAGATTTACCTCATGTTGCATCTGAGAGATCTCCAAGGAGAATCATGAATTATGGGTCTTGAGCCATGGTGGGGATGCAAGTATAACTTAGATCCATAATTTATTAATTAAACTAAGAGAGAACACTATTTGATATAGTCCTAATAGTATTTTATTTTATTTTTAAAAAACATTTTATTTATTTATTTGAGAGAGAGAGCAAAAGCAGGGAGGATGGCAGAGAGAGAGGGAGAAGCAGAGAGCCCAACACTGGGCTTGATCTCAGGATTTTGGGATCATGACCTGAGAACCAAGGGCAGACGCTTAACCAACTGAGCCACCCAGGCATCCCCTAATAGTATTTTAGGAAAAGGTGATCAGGTTGGGATCTTTATAGGGTTTTGGGATCTGGATCCAAGATCTGAGAAATCTTTTTGAAGATGGGAACTGAATGGCAATGTATAAATTTTATAGCTAATACTTTAGGGTGGAGATAATGTGGTATGGGAAGTGAAAGCAGTCCTGATAAATAAACTGTCATTTGATAAGTGACCTAAGCTGTTTTTCTATGTGAGCAATCTATTTCCCTAAAATAATTTCCGTTTGCCCAGAGAAGTATATAGATCGTTTGAATAAATTTATTTTTAGGAATTTAATAAAACCAACGATGAAGTTATTTGTTTTATCTACATGGATCCAAGTGTTCTAGTTCTGTTTTCCATTTCACTGATGGGAACAGTAGGAAATTTTACATTTAGTAAAGCTGGAGTTAGATGGTGTTTGTTATCTAGTTTTCTGAGATTCTACATATTTTAGTTCTCAAAGGCTTCTGAGAGGTTAAATGTATTGATGAATTCCATAATGCCATTTCATATAGTTATTGTTCACAGTTATATCTCAAGAATACAGATACGGTCATTAATACATTAATACACAAAGTTGGGGCACCTGGGTGGCTCAGTTGGTTAAACTTCAGACTCTTGATTTTGGCTCAGGTCATGATTTCAGGGTCATGAGATCGAGCCCCGTGTCAGGCTCTGTGCTGAGTGTGGAGCCTGCTTTAAGATTCTCTCTCTCCTTCTGCCCCTTCCCCTCTAAAAATAATAATAAAAAATACGCAAAGTTGTTCAATACATATTTTTAATAAATAGTATATTGCTGGATTTATTAATGGAGATGTAACATGTATTTAATGTCCTCCCTGTGCTGGGTCTGGATATATCTGATAAATCAACCGAGGACTCAAAAATAAGAAATATTCCTTTTCCTGGAGGTAATGGTCTCATCTCTGACATATTGTACATTATAGTTGAATATTAAACAAGCTTATCACTCCTTCAAAGAAATTGCTAATTATACTTTCTTAGATCTTTGCTATAATCTTAAAGCTTAGAGCCAAGCATATCAAGAAAAATAATTAATATTTATTGAATATTTGTATGAAAAATTACCACACCCCTATGGAATTAAATCAATAAAATAGACATAACATTTCATTTGTTACTGTTATTAAAAATGAACTATTTGCTTACACAAATATATAGTAACTATGCAAAATATCCCTAGATCTTATTAATTAAAACTCAAAATATTTAACCCTATAATAAAGAAGATAACCCATGAACATGATTTAACAAAAATTAAACAATCTAAGATTTTAGTATTTTTAAATCTATAGAACTAAATTATTTCTGTTTTTCTTCATGTTCAATTGAGAAAAAAATGACATCTGCATTCAACAATGAGTTAACATGAAATAGTGCTTCATAACTTATGGAGTGAAGGTATACTTAAAATTCTTCAATCAATCACAAAACATCTTCATAAATATAACTAATATTATGTTTAAGAAAAATGAAATGGAAAATACATGCAAAATCCAATAACAACCTTGTTATTGTATACTAATAATAATTAGTATTATTAAATTAAAGAAGCACAGATATATTATGTCAATTAATGCAAAAGTTTCTAAATGTTTATTTTCCATTTCTGCACTCATTTCATTGCAGAAAAAAATAGGATATTAAAATGTGTCCATGGAAAAATGTGTCCATGAACTACAGTTTAAGTAGCGTTAGTCTCGTATGGATCAAGGTAGACCAAGGCAAGTAAGTTAGCCTGGCATGGTGTGCCACTGTAATTACAATAACAGGTATGAATATGCATGGATTTTGGAATTTTAAAAGAAATTTATTTGAAGTACATTATGTATTTTGGATTTTTTATTTTAAAAAATCATCATATGAATTAAAGGACTTAGATAAACTAAATATCACGTGAACATTTTTTCCTTCATTTTTCCTTTAAAAAGCCACAGTATCTGGAGAATTTGATTCAAAAAATAGATCTTGTTTTTTAATCTAGAGGCTCAGATACTCTGTATTGAGAAACAGCATTTAAACTCATAATAGATACAAATCAGGGTCAGTCAGTTTAAAATAAAAGGTATTGTGAGTTGTCAAATGCTCAAGTCAAATTTTAACAACTGTGTGTGAGACAATAAATTTCATTCTAGGAAAGGCATGCAGCGCTGGCATCATGTTGCCCACCAATAGCACCAAAGCCATATTCTCCACCTTCCTGGTGACAGGCATACCTGGGCTGGAGACTGTGCACATCTGGATCTCCATACCCTTCTGCACCACGTTCTTCATTACCTTGGTGGGCAATGTGACCATCATGACAGTTACCTGCAGGGAACAGACCCTCCATATGCCCATGTACCTCTTCCTGGCCATGCCAGCTGACTCTGATCTGGGTCTCTCCCTCTTCTCTTTCCCCACAAGGCTGGGGATCTTCTGGCTGGATGCTTGAGAGCTCACCTTCTCTGCTTGCTTCACCCAAATGTTTTTTATTCACACTTTCCAGGATTTTGAGTCAGCTATCATACTGGCAATGGCCTTTGACAGCCATTTCTCATCCATTGCACTATTCTTCCATTCTCGCCGACAGTGTAATTTCCAGGATAGTTTTGGCCATTGTCGTGTGAAACTTGACTGTACAAATACCTCTCCCTAACCTCTTGAGAAGGCTGTGCGTCTGTCATTCCAATATACTATCTGCATCCTGGCATTATAAGGCTCTCTTGCTCCAGCACCAGGATCAATAGCATGTTTGGACTGTTTGTGGTATTATCCACTATGGGACTTGATTTTCTTCTCATTCTCTTTTCCTATGTCCTGATACTGAAAACAGTACTGAGCATTGCATCCTATGGTGGCCGCCTCAAGGCTCTCAACACCTATATTTCCCACATCTGTGCTGTGATTCTCTTCTTCACCCCCATGATCTGCTTGTCTGCACCATACCGCTTTGGCCCAAAACTTCCCTCACATATCTATGTGATCATGGCTAACATGCATTTCCTCATTCCTCCTGTGATGAACCCCATTGTGTATGTGGTGAAAGCCAAACAGATGCAAGATAAAATTCTGAAACTCTTCATCAAAAAAGGACCAGAATCCCAAGTCACATTTAAAACATGAACGAGCCCTATCCTTACAGAGAAAGAATGCTTCATGAAGAGCTTGCTGATACTCCAAATGCCCACAAAGATTCTGTTTGGCTGACTCTTCTGAATTACATGGAATATTGTGTTGGCTATCCTGTAAAACTATTTCTATTCTCTGATTTGAACAAATGTACATTGAACAAAAAAAAAATATTCAGGAAATTGAAAATCTGAAATAATGGACTGTTCTCATTATTTCTTCGTCCAAATGGTTCACATGTTTTAGTCAGAGAAGTTTGTAGTCTGATAGTTCATCATGGACAGAGCGAATAAAGTACTTCTTGTTATCATCTGTATATGTATCGCCCTTGATGTGGTGATAATTTTTTAGTGAATACCGACTCTGTCCTTGACTTTCTGAGAAACTGGAGATATATTATTAAATTAAACACAGTTCTTGCCTTCATAGTGCTTTGTTTTCTTGATGATATTATTGTTGAAGTAAGGAGTAACAGGAAAGAAACAAACAAGTGGATATCTAATATTGCTATTGAAAAAAACACTATAAAACCATGAAATTTACAATACCAACAATCTCTACCTAAATTGGATGTACCAACATTTCTCTTGCCAGACTCTAAAAATCACCATCATTTGGAAAAAGTACAATGTTTAATTCTAGTATGTCAATCTGTCGTATCATATTCTGTCTTTCAAGCATGTTCACTCCTTGACTTCACAGCATCTGGACTTTGGGGTTGAGGTCTCTAGTCCCAAATCCCTCAAACGCTCACCCTCGCTAATTCCATGACAGCCATTGTTTTATCATCGTCTTTCATATTCACCATGGATCACACATACTCCAATACTCCAGGAAAAGCTCCATCAGCATTCATTCTTTCTTGTTTTTTATACGTTGCAATTGTAAACTTAACTTTGGAATCAACTTAAATAGCTTATATTTTTTACTCTTACACCTGTGCTTTTGAGTTCTCCCTGAGAATAACATGAGATTTTTCATATTGTAATGACTACAAATTAATGATCTTCAATTCATTTGGTTTTTCTGTGTCTGGATATATATTTTTTAAACCCTGCAGATCAGAGGTTGAGAATGATTCTGGTGGCCACCCTGAGGCCATCCAAATGCCTTGAAGAACAGCAGGAGCCTAGCAGTGTGTATTCTAGTCCTGCATTTCCTAGAAAGACCCTGCAAGTTTCTTTCTCTTGAAAAGGAGCGGGGGGTGCTGAAATAGATCATCTTGGCCTATTCTGTAAATTTCAGGGGACAGTTTAAAATATGTGTTACACTTCAAGTATTTATCCTCAAAACTTTAGCTCCTTAACATTAAAGAGAGATTTACTTCCTATTTGCACTTTTCTGCTTGTTTACATTTTTTACTCAGGGCTTAACATCTTATTATGTTTGGTTTTTACCTTAGTTGTCTTACATTGTCTGAAATGTAGAAAGAGTATTAAAACAGATAAATTTCCTTGATAGAGATCATTTAGGCCATAGTGCAATCAAACAATACAAATCCTGATGGAAACTTCTCAGATACAAACATGACTACAGTTAAACAGATGTACCATGTAATAGAACTTGTTATCATGGTTCTAAACTATGCATAATCATTTTTCAATATTTCAGTCATTAGGGGAGTATGATTAATAGACATGTAATGTAATAAGCAAAATACATAGTAAGAATAGATGCACAAATAATACTTAATAAAGAGAATATTTACAAAATTAAAAATAGTAACCATTCCTGTAACCTGGGATTTTAAGCCTATACCGGGTTTGTGGTGAAAAAGTTGCCACCAATGCTAACATGTTGAGAACCCCTGAACACCCAGTTTTTTGGACTAGTGTTATAGAAGGTTCTTATCTCTTCAGCCATGTCAAGACTCTGAAGGGCTTGGCCTCACTTATATTTACCCAATTGTAAAGCAAACCTGCTTTATGCATCCTTGAAGAGAGGAAAATTCAATGGGCTTCTTCTGCCCCTGCTGGTGTCCAGGGGGGACCATTAGAGGGACTACCTAGCAACGAGTGAGATCATTTAATTTATTGTCCAAAGCAGGCTGTGTGTGGGTGTCCTGTAAATAATGGATGATACTCATAATCTAGCAAAAACCTGGACTGTTATAGACATCTTATGTAATGTAATAAGCAAAATACATAGTAAAATAGATACACAGATAGTATATAATAAAGAGAACATTTACACAATTAATAATAGTAACTTTTCCTGTAACCTGGGATTTTAAGCCTATACTGGGCCACCCAGGCATCCCTCAACCGCATTTTTAACCTCACTTTTATATCTTTTTTTCCTCCTGAATATTGGCCCACCAAATATCTCGACATTTCACTTGTGAACGAATATGTTACCTTACATGGCAAAAGGAACGTTGCAGATATGTTTAACTTAAGGATCTTTAAAATGGGAAGATTATCCTGAATTTTCTGCGTGGGTCTGATGTAGTAACCAGGTTCCCATAAGAGGGAGGCAGGAAGTCAGAGAAGAGAGAAGACAGTATATTGATGGTTTTAAAGATAGAGGACTGAGTCCATGAGCCAAGGAATGCAGATACTGCCTAGTAACTAGAAACTAGAAAAGGCAAGACAACGGATTGTTTTTCATAGCCCCCAGAAAGAATATGACCTGCAGATACATTGATTTTAGCCCTGCAAAATCATTTTATAGGTTTAATCTCCAGAACTATAAAACAACAATACTGTATTTTTTTATACCGTTGCGTTTGTGGTAATTTGTTATAGCAGCAATAGGAAATTAATACACTTGCCTTACCAAGCATGAATTTACTATGCTTCCTTAATTTAGAATCCTTAGAAATAATTTTATCTAATAACTCCTTTTCCACTAGCTGCTTTGCAACAGTTTAAAAAATTATTTAAGACTCTTTCTTCATAAAATAAACTCTTACCTAAAATATGGCCAATCCCTAGGTACTTAATCTATTTTCCCCCTTTGGCTCATAAATAAGCTACTGGAAAAAATGTGCATTAATTGTCTTAATTTTCTCCCTCTTGTCAATTTAAAAATATATGTATTATAGTGGAATATAAAGCTGCATGGAAATTAATGTGTAATTTAGCAAATTTTTATAAAATGAACATCCATGTAAATACCACCTAAGTAAAGAAATAATAAATTATCAACAGCCAAATTTTCTCTGCAGCCTTTCCTGAACATAACCTCAACACTGTCACTGCATTAAACCAGTATGCTAACTTTAATACAATGTATTTCATTGCTTTTTTTTTTATTGTGACTATTTAAGTATGCATTTTGCCTATAATTTAACTGAAGTAAAAATCATTTCCTCTCCAACTCCATTATAATCCAATTTTGCCTCTACTATTCCTTTGAAATTGCTTGGCCAAAAGGTCACCAATGAATCTTTAAACCAAATCAAATAACCTATTTCAAATTCCATCTCATCACTGGACCTTTCGTCAATATTTGGCACTGTTGACCACTCACTTGTTTTTCAATATCTGTACTTTTTGGCTCCTCTAACCCTTCTCAATTCTGGTTATTCTCTGATCTCTTTGAATAATATGACTCATTGCATTTTCTGGCTTCACTTCTTTTGCTAACCCCCTGAATATGAACGTTACCATATCAATCTCAAATCAGCCTCTCCCCTGAATTCCAGATAGGTTCACCCATCACTCCTGGATAATTCCCTTTCTATGCTACATGGAAACCTTAAACTCAACAAGGCCAAAGTAGAACTTACTTAACCTTCTCCACCCTCAACTTCAACTTCTTCCACTTTTGTGTTCTCCATTTATGTAGATGACATCTCCATTCACTTCTTCACTTCAAAGATATGAACTTAATGCTACATGTGGACCTCACTTTCCCTCACTCGTAATTTCTAATCCCTTATCAATATTGTAGATTTTTACTTTCTTCATATTTCTTTACTACCTTTACATTTCCACTCCTCCTGCCTCAATTTAGACCTTAATAATTAAGTAGACCATTTAACCATTCTGCTGGTTGGCTTCCCTGCCTTCATTCTCAAATGACTCCAAATAGAACTGAAAATAGTTTTCAAAATATAAAGAAGATTATGTTGCAACACTTGTTTAAGCTTTTCCATTACTCCTCTTCACTTTCAGTTTAGTCGTTGCTCACAACTACCACTATTATTCTTTGATAATTTTCTAGCTCAAAATGTTTGTTTTTGATTATATGTTCCATTCCCTGAAATAAATGAACTTCTTTGTAACCACCTGCTCTTTCTCTAGCAAATTATTACAATTGTTCCAGCTATATTCTCTTCCTTAAATATTATTCTTATTAGTTAAAGATCCATAATACAGTCCATCTAGTTTTGAATTATTTCTAGTCTTTGTATTTTGCCATCTAGGATTAGAATTATGTTTAGGTCACATTAAAAGCTACTCATATTTCACACATGTGAATTTCCAACACATGTTCAGTGGGGTCAAGGTCATGGCATACTCCTGAAAATGCACATATGATCCCTACAAGAGAAGAGTTAATGCAACAGGTCTGTTTCACACAATTCTTGCTTAGCTCTGTAGCCATGTTGACGGATGGCCCTTGACCAAGCTCTAAGAATAATTCCCTGGAATGTTCACATATTTACTCAGTAATAGTGTTATTATGTATGCCCAAGCAGTAGTTCAATATGAACCAGGTTGGTAATGTATGTTAGGTAAACATAGAATTTATTATGTGTACCTGTTTCCTGATTTGGAGTCTACATACACCAGTCATGTGACAGATGTGTACCCATGTAGCTAGCTTGCTTTAAGAACTCTGGACTCTATAACTCAAGCAGGCTTCCCTGGAGAGAGACATCTTTCATGTGTCCCTGAAGTTTGTGGCTAGAGTGCCCCTTGCAGAAAGAGGAAACATTTGGAAACCTGTATGTGGCCTCTCTTGCCTTCACTATGTACACCAATTTCCTGCTGTTCCTGCACAGTGTTCTTTGCTATATTAAATTTCAGCCATGAGTATAAATTTGTGTTGAGTTGTATAAATGCCTCAGTGAACCACTGAATTAGTGAGTGGTTGTGGTACCCCTAATTTATTCCTCTACCTGATACCCAATTTGGTCTCTACCTCAATTTCTTAGGCCATTCCTGGCCAGCTCCATGCCTACTCTGACCACAGTCTGCATCTTGTATCACTCTCTTTCCACCCTCAAAACAAAATCCAGGACCTTTTCAGATGTCCTCACCAGGAGGATCCTTTTTAATCTCCTTCACCCATTCCTCAGTAAATTTGAAAATTTCACTTTGAGGAGGCTGGGAGGATGGAAGGGGAGAGCAAAAGAGAAAAGTTAGTTGTGTGTTATTGTAACAAAGACCAATCAGTGCAAAATAAATTTGTCTTGGAAGAAATCTATTAATATTTTCGTTCATGAAAATAGTGCTGTAGATATTTCACTCTCACCACCACCCAAGATATGTACAATTTAAGGACAAAAAAACCCTCTGCTGAACTGGGAGGTGGTGTAAGAGGGTTATAATAAGGATTGTATGTCCTGGAGATCTGACTATGATACAAGATGCTTCTGGGGCCAAAATACTAGGGTCTATGTGATGACTTAAGTTCTAAGGGGCTAAAAAGTCTTAGACTGGAAACAGAAGAAAGGAAGCTTGAAGTAGGACTGGCTGTGTATTCTAAGCTAATATTGTACATCATCTGGAGACCTGGCAAACAACACAAAGATTAGCAATAGACTTCTTTGTCTGGCACATGCACATTTGATGCTTCTCTGAGACCCTCTCCACAGGGATGAGGTGTGAGTCTCACCAGGATTGGTTGTGAGCCTCCAGAACCTGCTTTATAAATCTGCTCACTTGGCACTATACTCAAGGCATTGAGCCTCACGAGGCTCCAGCTGCATGACAATCTTGTGTCCCTGCCCTGGGGTCTGGTGAGTGATAGAAGCACCTTGAACGAGGTTAGCTGAAATCCTGTTGTATGCTTACTTGGGATTCAAGTATGGAAGTCAAGAGAAGTCATGGGCTATCTTAGATACAGTTGCAAAATTTGTATTAGGATCTTTGAGACAGGAGGGACATTTCCCAGAGGTATACAGCACCTCTAATCCTCTTATATGATATATTTTATAGTTTTCAGGAAAAATCCCTGGCCCCTTTTTCCTTACCCAACAATCACTCAATTATTTCCCTTAGAGTTTAAGATCAACTGTCTGGTCAAACATCATTTATGAAGACATATATTGATTGGGTAACCCATAAATAACTGATGTAAGAAAGACCAGAGGGAAGAAGAAAGGAAAGGAGGAAGGAAGGAAAGAATGAAGGGAAGAAAGAAGGGAGTGAGGGAAACTGGAAATCTGAACTATGATGTATAATTTTCACACAACATTGTAATAGAGGCAACCCAAAATATTTACTAATAAATCTCCCAGGATGAAGAATTATGTGAAGTTCTTGTCTTAAATGAGATAGTTTAAAGGGCTGATAATATTGAATCTAAGCTACAGGATTTTTAAAAAGCATAAAAGCTCTGCATTCACACTCTTTTTTAAAAGTTTTTATTAAAATTCCAGTTAGTTAACATACAGTGTAATATTAGTTTCAGGTGGGCAATACGGTGATCCAACACTTCTACACAGCACCTGGTGCTCATGACAACAAGTGTCCTCCTTTATCCCCATCACCTATTTAATCCACCCCCTCCACCCACCTCCCCTCTAGTGACCATCAGTTTGCTCTTTCTAGTTAAGAGTCTGTTTCTTGCTTTGCCTTTCTGAAAAACTGACATGATTTAGTTCATGTAGTGTTTCTCAGGGCAGTGCAAATAGCTCCAGGACTCCATTTTTGTGGTGTTAGTGCTTGAAGCAGCATTTACAAGTTTAAAGATCTGTATAGCCGAAGAGCCCCCGGCATTGCTCTGCCAAAGAGCATAGCAGTGTTTCTTAGAAAGTTGTGTATTTTTAAAAAAGGTTTCTGGAATTCAAACTTCCACTATCTTCTACAGATATTAGGCGCTATTCAACAAAATGTCATCTCCACTCAGTTTATAATGATGAGACACTTAGGGAAGAAACTGTGGAGGGTATTGTGTTATATGCAACTAAGGAATCACTGAACATTACATCAAAAAGTAGTGATGGCTATGTTGGCTAATTGAATTTAAATTTTAAAAAGAGAGAGAAAGAAGCAGAACATTGGCTTGCACTGTAAGCCCTGGCCTTTATCCAGAGGTATCCTGCCTTTTACTCCTTGTTAATGCCTGTCATTTTAGCAATTCTTTATGATCAAATCCAGACAGTTTCTAACGTGCACCTCTTCTCCATGGGTAGATGAATGCCTACATTATATAGCTACTCCTTACTAAATATTAAACATACAAAAATCCTTTAGGACTATGGGAGTAAGGGAAATAGCCAGGTGGCTCATTTTATCAGATGAGAATGCAGGCTGGAATGCTTGAACACAGGTACAATCTGGACTGTGAATTACTACGTAAGGGCTTAGAACGCTCTCCAATTTGCACAAAAAGCAGTGCAGAAAGGTACATTTCCTTAATTATGTAAATATCACAATAGAATAGCTTACTTTCTGAGACAGGGAGTTTCACATTCATTTTAGGGGTGCTGCAGACTCAATTTAGTGGGAATTGGACAAGATCACCTAAAAAAATCTTAAAAGTTTCTTTTTTTTTTTTCTGACAAAGCCCAAATAAAGAAGTTAGCATTTTGCTACTCACTTTGTGACCATAGACATTCTGTCAAATGTTCATGTAGGAGGGATAATTCCCCCATCTGCTCACACTCAGCAGTGGAAGACATGAGGAAAAATAGGCAGAGAAGTGTATGCTTCTAACCTCTGCTGGATTAAACACTTAGCTCCATGACTGTGCCTGCTAGAACACTTCTCTCTCTTCTCATTCTGATTACGAAGCTATCTCAAATGAAATGGTGCTCTTTGGATCATTATTCTCTATTAGAATTCGACTTTATATACACCAATATCTCTCTGCAAAGTCCAGTAATGTGCCTGATACATAACAGGTGTTGAATTATGTTGAAAAAAATAGTTCATACTATTCACAAAATGCAGTGTATGTTACTGTCTTCATTCCCTGTTTTCCTGTCTCAGGCAATTCCCCAAATCCCGAGTGTCCCTGATTCTTCCCACCCAGACTTATGTTTTGTGAGGGTCCACTGTCCTTGGAAGATGGAAGTTTGCATTCCTGAGGTGACTGGGTCCCTACACAGCTCAATATACCTATCCCTGGACGGAATTAGACACATAGATTGAATCCACCCCAATTGCCTTAGAGTCTGATTGTAGCAGCCTTTCATTTCTGACATCCCTAGAAGGTAGAGACAAGGTAAAATATTCCAAGGAGCCCTGGAGACTTCTCCTGTCTGTGAATTAATCACCACCTTATCACATATCATATCATGTCTTCCAAATATAAAATTTTCTTCTTTCCCACTCTGGTCATGTTTTAGCTATGGATTTACTATTTTATTCATACCAGTATGTTAAATATTCTCCCAGGAATATTAATGCTGAATCTCAGATGTTTTATTTTGATAAATAATGGTAATTTCTCTGCATTTATGAGAATTTTAGTGTATTACTAGGGGACGGTGCTTTTCCTTTCTTTTGGGAAAATACACTGTGGTTAACAGCTTGTAAGTAAAACTTGCTGAGGCAAGTTGATGGATACAAAGTCTATGCTTTGTAACCAAAGTTCAGAGGGGGTTTTTATTAGAACAAAAAAGGTGATGTCTGGTACTCACCCACCCTCACCTCTCCATAGGTATAAACACACAAAATCCTAGTCCTCCCCTTTCTATTGCAGATCCTTTCTCAAATCTGACGGGGCTGCCTCTGCTTTTTGCCTTCCTCGTAGGTGGTTATCACTCTTTTTCTTCCTCCACAACCTGTCCTATAATTGCCAATATTGATTTACTGTTCAATTACCATGTTGCTTTGATTCCAACGTGTTGTTCACTCTTCACAGAATTTCTTCTCTGGGTTTTCCTTAGATGGATGGTTAGCATGTTGAAAGGGGCCTGTAGGTATCCTTCATGACTTTAGAGGGCAGTGTTATAAGTCATGTTCAAAAGGTAAAACACGTTGAAATCTCTGCTATTGGGAGAATTTTCCTAAGATGTTAGCAAAGAAAATCATCATTCAATGTGAACTTCATGTATGCGCCCACGTTTCTTTTGAACTCTATGTAATCAGATTTCACACTGTATTCCTTTCTTTAATAATTGTCTTTGAACGTACCCACGATCATTCTTTAGAAAAGTGCGTTGTGGGGGTTCAGTCAGTTAAGTGTCTGCCTCTTCGTTTCAGCTGGGGTCATGATCTCAGGATCCTGGGAGCGAGCCTGTGGCCGGCTCTGCGCTCAACTTGGAGTCTTCTTCTCCCTCTCCCTCTGCTCCTCCCCCTGCTTGCTCTCGCTCTCGCTCTCGCTCTCGCTCTGAAATAAATAAGTAAAATCTTTAATTTAAAAAAATGAGTTGTGGAGAGCAGAATGTAGATTCCCAGTCGGGATCTTTTATCTGTCCCAGGGTCCTCCATGAGCGCCTTCACGGATGTGTTCTGTGTTGACCAGGGGATGACTAGAACTTCAAAGCCATAAGTTACATATTGTCTGTATTTTATTACTTAAATTGAGTACACAGTAGGAGCTCAGCATATGTGTGATGCCACTGAGAATATATGTATTTCCAGCTGCAAATATTATCTACACTCCACCTTCTCCTGCTCACACATCTGTCCCAGCTATCCACATTTTTTTCAGAGATTGAGAAGGGATTTAATCCTTCAGATATACACATCAAACCCAAACCTTCCTGGTGTCTTCTTGTCACAGTACTACTTTTTTCTAAATTTAATTTAATTTTATTATGTTACGTTAGTCACCCTACAGTACATCCTTAGTTTTTGGTGCAGTGTTCCATGATTCATTGTTTGCATATAACACCCAGTGCTCCACGCAGAACGTGCCCTCCTCAATACCCACCAGGTACTACTTTTAAATCCCTTTCAGAGCAAAAGATAATATCTGGTAACATCAGAGTTCAGAGTCAGTATCAACTTTATTATACTTGATTTTCTAACTCCCAAGCAGCCATTAAATACGGTTATCCTAATCTAGTTTTCTTTAGAACCCATTTTCTGGTATTCAAACTACCCTAGCTTATGCATCTGTGTCCTGTGCTCTCCCCACAGTTTCCCTTTCCATTTTTCAAACCTTGAAACATCTTCAAATGAGGAAGGAATTTTCTCTGTGTGAAAGGTACAAACAGCCCCCCTGAAAACTAGGGCAAACCTCCAAGAAGAGAGACAGCATTTGTGCTCTAGTGGAACTCTTAAAGGCATGGGATTCAGTGCTGTAAGAAGAAGAGGAGAGTGATACTACTCAGTAGACGTGGGTGCTGTGGGATGAGAAGCTAGGAAAATGCTGTGAAAGAATAATTTTTTGCTTTCTTTGTAATTTTTCCAGGGCAAGCTCTTCTCAAAGTTATGGCAGTTCTTAAAAACAGTAATGCCAGTGGCTTCATCTTCACACTGATGGATCTCCCAAGGACTGGAGGCCACTCATTGCCGGACAGCTGTTCTTATCTGCTCTGTCTATGTTCTCCCTTTGCTGGGCAACATTACCATAATATACATTGTCAAGTCTGTGCCCAGCCTCCACACACCCAGGCACCTCTTCCTGTCTATGCTTTCAGTGGCTGACCTGGGCCTCTCAGCTTCTACGCTGCCTTCAATGGCTGCTGTCTTTCTCCTAGGCCAGAGAAAGGTGGGAGCTACAACCTGCTTTAGGCAACTCTTCTTCATCCATACTTTCTCAGTTATTGAATCAGCTGTGCACTTGGCCATGGCCTTTGACCACTGTGTGGCTATTCGAGAGCCCTTACGTTATGCCACCATTCTCACAATCAAGCACACTGGGGCCTTTGGGCTGGCCATTGTGACCTGTAGTGCTGCTCTCCATCTGCCCCTGCCTGTGCTCCTCGGAAGACTGCAATTTCAGCCTGCAAATGTTCTGTCTCATTCATACTGTGTTCATCCTGATGTCTTAAGGCTAGCCAGTTCTAGGACTCTTGTGAACAGTGGCTTTGGGCTCTTTGTCATGCTCTCCACACTGGGGTTGGATGCTGTACTCATTCACCTCTCCTATGTGCTAATCCTGAGGACAGTATTGAGCATTGCTTCCAACACTGAGCGGCTCAAAGCCTTTAACACTTGCATTTCCCACATCTGTGCTGTATTACTATTTTATACCCCACAGGTCAGCCTGTCGATGACCCATCAGCTCAGGTGTCCATGCTTCTCTTCTATGTGCACTTTCTTGTGCCCCCAATGTTCAACCCAATTGTCTACAGTGTTAAAACCGAAGAGATTCGGGTACGCATTCTGAAGATGCTCCACCCAAGAAAACTCTGAGTCACAGAGATGAAATACTGGTTGTGACAGTCAGCCTGCTGACTGAAGACATCTCAGAGAGGGGGCAGAGTATATGGCTTCCATCTGAGGTATCCATCAATTAGTTATTCAAAAACACTGATTGAAATGTATTGAAATGTGTTTAAACATATGTCATTTAAAACAATGCCTGTTTAATGAGAAAAAACATGTTGCTCATTCGCAAAAATCAGTATCAGCCTGTAAAAGACTCAGATTATTATAGAGGAAATTGACAAGAATTTGAGAGAGTATCATTAACATGTAAAAGCAAGCAGATTAGAAGAGTGGAATTCAAGGGCATCTAAGACATCCTCCAACTGAAAACTAGAGTTGTATTTATAAAATTAAGCTCAAGAGGACCTCATTTGGTATACTTTCTAAAAATTTGGCTAATATGTAAAATCAAAATGTTTTTCTTGTGATTTGCGTAATAACTATAGATGTGAGTTACACTGGAAAACATAAACCAAATGAAATACTTCAAAACTTTTAAATACATTTAAAGAAATAAAGATCTTAATTGGTATAATAAAATGTGTCCCAATGTGACTATTGGGCAGTTCAGTACTTTTTTTAAACTCCATGGTACATGAAGGTGGACACAGCCTCCAATCTTCACCAGCCCTGTGAATGAAGTTAAATTTATTTTTATCATTTCATCCCTTGTATACATAACTGTAGCTTCAAAATTATTAATCCATGCTCCTGTTGGGAACAAATTGACCACCTCAAGTGCAATGTTTGTGTGCTGTTGTGTATCATTAAACTTACAATACCCAGTCAAAATATCATTTTCTGAAGTTACTGAGATCAGCTCCTTTTCCCTTCATGTCCTTCAGTGAGATAGTGTCATATATTTGTAATACAGGTACAATATTTTTTCACAGTCAACCATCTATTATGGGATTTCCCCAACATTTTTTTTCTTTTTTAAATTTACATGAAACAAAGTTCACACTTTGTGGTTTACAGTTCTCAGTTTTGACAAATGGTATAGTCATGTTCAAATAAGCAAGTGAGAGAAAGCTAGAATGTACCCCCATGGGGCTGGATTATGTATACAAACAGATATAACACACATACACACACACACATACACACACATATATGACTGCTTATGTCTATGTTTGTCTTTACATGTGCAAACATATTTGTCATAACTGTTTCAAAGCTCTTTTCCTCTTATTCCAGAATCTCTGTTCATCTTGAATCTCTTTTCATTGGCTGTTTTACTTTATTCTGATTATCTTTCTGCTTTTTGTCTTTTTTTATGTGCCCATGGGCACTGCAAATGCTATGTTATTGGAAATCTGGGTCATATTATCTTATATAAAGAGAATCTGATTTGACATGGCAGGCAGTTAATTTATTGGAGGATCATGTTAATGTTTTTGCATTTAGTCTTAAGCCTTATTAGGGTCAATGCTTATTAGACCTCTTTCCTTGGTTAGAGTACTCTTGCCTCCTATTCACCCTGTTGGTGAGAAAGAGATTTCTACTCTAGGGTTATAGAAATGGGTGAAAGCATGGCACTTGACACTGGAAAGATAAGATTGATAGCAGTTCATTAGTCATAAATACTCACAGACTGGGGAAAGAGGAAACAGTGTGCCAGGCAAGGGGCGCACAGGGTTGGCACTTGAGGACAGAGTGAGCAAACAAGGGGCCATGGGAGGCAGGCTCTGTAGTATGGGCAAGGTGGGCTCACCCCTCTCATTCCCACAGGAGGATTTGAGTAGCGTGTTTGAATAATGTCCTTGGCTGACAGGGAAGTGAAAGCCATTAGTTGGAGTGCAGCTGGTTTGATTTTTAGGGAACCCTTGTCCACTGGATGTGGGGCATATCTGGGAAGAGCAGGGCAGCTCATGGTTAGGCTTTTTTTTTTAATTGATTTATTGTTATGTTAATCACCATACATTACATCATTAGTTTTTGATGTAGTGTTCCATGATTCATTGTTTGTGCATAACACCCAGGGCTCCACGCAGAATGTGCCCTCTTTAATACCCATCACCAGGCTAACCCATCCCCCCACCCCCCTCCCCTCTAGAACCCTCAGTTTGTTTTTCAGAGTCCATCGTCTCTCATGGTTCCTCTCCCCCTCCGACTTACTCCCTTCCTTCTTAGCCTCCTGCTATCTTCTTTTTTCTTTTTTTTTTAACATATGTTGCATTATTTGATTCAGAAGTACAGATCTGTGATTCAACAGTCTTGCACAATTCACAGCACTCACCATAGCACATACTCTACACAATGTCTATCACCCAGCCAACCCATCCCTCCCACCCCCCACCACTCCAGCAACCCTCAGTTTGTTTCCTGAGATTAAGAATTCCTCATATCAGTGAGGTCATATGATACATGTCTTTCTCTGACTGACTTATTTCACTCAGCATAACACCCTCCAGTTCCATCCATGTCCTTGCAAATAGCTAGATCTCATTCCTTTTGATGACTGCATAATATTCCATTGTGTATATATACCACTTCTTCTTTAGCCATTCGTCTGTCGATGGACATCTTGGCTCTTTCCACAGTTTGGCTATGGTGGAAATTGCTGCTATAAACATTGGGGTGCACGTACCCCTTTGGATTCCTACATTTGCATCTTTGTGGTAAATACCCAGTAGTGCAATTGCTGGATCGTATGGGAGCTCTATTTGCAACTGTTTGAGGAACCTCCATACTGTTTTCCAGAGGGGTTGCACCAGCTTGCATTCCCACCAGCAGTGTAGGAGGGTTCCCCTTTCTCCGCATCCCCACCAACATCTGTCGTTTCCTGACTTGTTAATTTTATCCATTCTGACTGCTGTGAGGTGGTATCCCATTGAGGTTTTGATTTGGATTTCCCTGATGCCCAGCGATGTTGAGCACTTTTTCATGTGTCTGTTGGCCATTTGGATGTCTTCTCTGGAAAAATGTCTGTTCATGTCTTCTGCCCATTTCTTGATTGGATTATTTGTTCTTTGGCTGTTGAGTTTGGAAAGTTCTTTATAGATTTTGGATACTAGCCCTTTATCCGATATGTCATTGGCAAATATATTCTCCCATTCTGTCGGTTGCCTTTTGGTTTTGTGGACTGTTTCTTATGCTGTGCAAAAGATTTATATCTTGATGAAATCCCAATAGTTCATTTTTGCCCTTGCTTCCCTTGACCTAGGCGATGTTTCTAGGAAGAAGTTGCTGTGGCTGAGGTCGAAGAGGTTGCTGCCTGTGTTCTCCTTTAGGATTTGGATAAGACTCCTGTCTCACGTTTAGGTCTTTCAACCATTTGGAGTCTATTTTTGTGTGTGGTGTAAGGAAATGGTCCAGTTTCATTCTTCTGCATGTGGCTGCCCAATTTTCCCAACACCATTTGTTGAAGAGACTGTCTTTTTTCCACTGGACATTCTTTCCTGCTTTGTCAAAGACTACTTGACCATAGAGTTGAGGATCCATTTCTGGGCTCTCTATTCTGTTCCATTGATCTATGTGTCTGTTTTTGTACCAGTGCCATACTGTCTTGATAATGACAGCTTTGTAATAGAGCTGGAAGTCCGGAATTGTGATGCCGCCAGCTTTGCTTTTCTTTTTCAACATTCCTCTGGCTATGCAGGGTCTCTTCTGGTTCCATACAAATTTTAGGATTATTTGTTCCATTTCTTTGAAAAAACTGGATGGTATTTTGATGGGGATTGCATTGAATGTGTAGATTGCTCTAGGTAGCATTGACATCTTTACAATGTTTGTTCTTCCAATCCATGAGCATGGAACGTTTTTCCAATCCTTTATGTCTTCTTCAATTTCTTTCCTGAGTATTTTATAGTTTTCTGAGTACAGATCCTTTGCCTCTTTGGTTAAATTTATTCCTAGGTATCTTATGGTTTTGGGTGCAATTGTAAATGGGAACGACTCCTTGATTTGTCTCTCTTCTGTCTTGTTGTTGGTGTATAGGAATGCCACTGATTTCTGTGCATTGATTTTATAGCGTGCTACTTGACTGAATTCCTGTATGAGTTCTAGCAGTTTTGGGGTGGAGACTTTTGGGTTTTCCACATCCAGTATCATATCATCTGCAGAGTGAGAGTTTGACTTCCTCTTTGCCGATTTGAATGCCTTTGATTTCTTTTTGTTGTCTGATTGCTGTGGCTAGGACTTCTAATACTATGTTGAATAGCAGTGGTGAGAGTGGACATCCCTGCCGCGTTCCCAACCTTAGGGAAAAAGCTCTCAGCCTTTCCCCATTGAGAATGATATTCACTGTAGGTTTTTCATAGATGGCTTTTATGATATTGAGGTATATACTCTCTATCCCCATACTCTGAAGAGTTTTGATCAAGAAAGGATGCTGTACTTTGTCAAAGGCTTTTTCTGCATGTATTGAGAGGATCATATGATTCTTGTTCTTTCTTTTGTTAATGTATTGTATCACGTTGATTGATTTGCAGATGTCGAATCAGCCTTGCAGCGCAGGGATAAATCCCACTTGGTCATGGTGAATAATCCTTTTAATGTACTGTTGGATCCTATTGGCTAGTATTTTGGTCAGAATTTTTGCATCCACGTTCATCAAGCATATTGATCTGTAATTCTCCTTTTTGATGGGGTCTTTGTCTGGTTTGGGGATCAAGGTAATGCTGGCCTCATAAAATGAGTTTGGAAGTTTTCCTTCCATTTCTATTTTTTGGAACAGTTTCAGGAGAATAGGTATTAATTGCTCTTTAAATGTCTGATAGAATTCCCCTGGGAAGCCATCTGGCCCTGGGCTTTTGTTTCTTGGGAGATTTTTGATGACTGCTTCAATTTCCTTAGTGGCTATAGGTCTGTTCAGGTGTTCTATTTCTTCCTGGTTCAATTTTGGTAGTTGAAACATCTCTAGGAATGCACCCATTTCTTCCAGGTTATCTAATTTGCTGGCATAGAGTTGCTCGTAATATGTTCTTATAATTGTTTTGTATTTCTTTGGTGTTGGTTGTGATCTCTCCTCTTTCATTCATGATTTTGTTGATTTGGGTCATTTCTCTTTTCTTTTTGATAAGTCTGGCCAGGGGTTGATCAATCTTGTTAATTCTTTCAAAGAACCAGCTCCTAGTTTCGTTGATCTGTTCTACTGTTCTTTTGGTTTCTAGTTCATTGATTTCTGCTCTGATCTTGATTATTTCTCTTCTCCTGCTGGGTTTAGGCTTTATTTGCTGTTCTTTCTCCAGCTCCTTTATGTGTAGGGTTAGGTTGTGTATTTGAGACCTTTCTTGTTTCTTGAGAAAGGCTTGTATTGCTTTATACTTTCCTCTCAGGACTGCCTTTTCTATATCCCAAAGATTTTGAACGCTGGGTTTTCATTTTCATTGGTTTCCATGAATTTTTTTAATTCTTCTTTAATTTCCCGGTTGACCCATTCATTCTTTAGTAGGATGCTTCTTAGCTTCCATGTATTTGAGTTCTTTCCGACCATCCTCTTGTGATTGAGTTCTAGTTTCAAAGCATTGTGGTCTGAAAATATGCAGGGAATAATCCCAATCTTTTGGTACCAGTTGAGACCTGATTTGTGACCTAGGATGTGATCAATTCTGGAGAATGTTCCATGGGCACTAGAGAAGAATGTGTATTCCGTTGCTTTGGGATGTTCTGAATATGTCTGTGAAGTCCATTTGGTCCAGTGTGTCATTTGAAGTCTTATTTCCTTGCTGATCTTTTGTTTAGATGATCTGTCCATTTCAGTCAGGGAGCTGTTAAAGTCCCCCACTATTATTGTATTGCTGTCAATGTGTTTCTTTGCTTTTGCTATTAATTGCCTATATAGTTGGCTGCTCCCACGTTAGGGGCATAGTTATTCACAATTGTTAGATCTTCTTCTTGGAGAGACCCTTTAAGTAGGATATAGTGTCCTTCTTCATCTCTTATTACAGTCTTTGTTTTAAAATCTAATTTGTCTGATATAAGGATTGCCACCCCAGCTTTCTTTTGGTGTCCATTAGCATGGTAAATGGTTTTCCACCCCCTCACTTTCAATCTGGGGTGTCTTTGGATCTAAAATGAGTCTCTGGCAGACAGCATATTGATGGGTCTTGTTTTTTAATCCAATCTGATAGCCTGTGTCTTTTGATTGGGGCATTGAGCCCATTTACATTCAGGGTAACTATTGAAAGGTATGAATTTAGTGCCATTGTATTGCCTGTAAGATGACTGTTACTGTATATTGTCTGTGGTCCTTTCTGATCTATGCTGCTTTTAGGCTCTCTCTTTGTTTAGAGGACCCCTTTCAATATTTCTTGGAGGGCTGGTTTCGTGTTTGCAAATTCCTTTAGTTTTGTTTGTCCTGGAAGCTTTTATCTCTCCTTCTATTTTCAATGACAGCCTAGCTGGATATAGTATTCTTGGCTGCATATTTTTCTCGTTTAGTGCTCTGAAGATCTCATGCCAGTCCTTTCTGGCCTGCGAGGTCTCTGTGCATAGGTTTGTTGCCAATCTAATATTTATACCATTGTAGGTTACATATCTCTTCTCCCGAGCTGCTTTCAGGATTTTCTCTTTGTCTCTGAGACTCCTAAGTTTTACTATTAGATGTCGGGGTGTTGACCTATTTTTATTGATTTTGAGAGGGGTTCTCTGTGCGTCCTGGATTTTGATGCCTCTTTCCTTCCTCACATTAGGGAAGTTCCCTGCTATTATTTTCTCCAATATACCTTCTGCCCCTCTCTCTCTTTCTTCTTCTTCTGGGATCCCAATTATTCTAATATTGTTTCATCTTATCATATCGCTTATCTCTCGAATTCTGCCCTCGTGATCCTGTAGCTGTTTCTCTCTTTTTCTCAGCCCCTTTATTTTCCATCATTTGGTCTTCTATATCGCTGATTCTCTCTTCGGCCTCATTTATCCTGGCAGTTAGTGCCCCCATTTTTGATTGCACCTCATCAATAGCCTTTTTGATTTCGATTTGGTTAGATTTTAGTTCTTTTATTTCTCCAGAAAGCGTTTCTCTAATAACTTCCACGCTCTTTTCAAGTCCAGCTAGTATCTTTTAAGTCATGATTCTGAACTCTAGGTCCGACATCATACTAATGTCCGTATTGAATAGGTCCCTGGCAGACGGTACTACCTCTTGTTCTTTTTGCTGAGGTGATTTTTTTCGTCTTGTCATTTTGTCCAGCGGAGTATAGATGAATGAGAGAACAAAATGCTAACAGGTTAACAACGTCCCCAGCAAATATGCTCTATACAAATCCGAAAAGACCTGAAACCAGGGGAAAAGAAAGGGAAAGAAAGAAAAAAAAACAAAAAGAAAAAGATAAAAACAAAAACAGAACAATACAAAAAAAAAAACAGAATATGTTCAGATATGATCAGGCTAATGCATAGATCAGTGCCACACACTAGATTCTAGGCGTATTTTGGTCTGTTAGAAAAAAGTGCCTCCTAAAATTTTAAAGGAAGAAAGACTTATATCTGTACAAAATAAGAGTTGATACAATGAAGGGATGGAAGATGACTGTAAAGATGAAAATTATAAAAGATTTTATAAAAGGAATTGATAAGATAAGAAGTTGTTTGAAGAAAGAAAGAAGATTTAAAAAAAAAGAAAAGAATAAAAAAAAGGGAGTGAATGTGATCAGGCAGGAGACTAGAACAAAACCATACACTAGTAATTTAGGGCATATTTTGATCTGTTAGAAGAAACTGTATCTCAAAATTTTAAAGAGAGAACAACTTATATATATATATATGCCAAAAAAAAGCACAACTACTATGAAGAGATAAAATATGACTCTAAAAATGAAAAATAAAAAATGTTTTTTACAAAAGGGATTGATAAGATGTTGGTTGAAAAAAGGAAAAAGAAAAATTAAAAAAAACAGTTTAAAAAATTAACTTTGAAAAACTAATGAATCATGGTAAAAAAAGCCGTGAATTTTATGTGGAGTATTCCCCTAGCGCTGGAGTTCTCCCGTTCTCCTTGATCGGTAAACTTGGTCTTGACTTGCTGGCTGTTTGTGCTGATCTTCTGGGGGAGGGACCTGTTGCCGTGGTTCCCAAATGTCTTTGGCGGAGGCGGAATTGCCTCGCCCTTGTTGGTCCGGGCTAAGCATGCTGCTCGGGTTTGCTCTCAGGAGCTTTTGTTCCCTGCAAGCTCTCGGTACAGATTTGGAGGACCAGGGCAAAAATGTTGGCCTCCCAATCTCCACCCAGAGGAGCCAAGAACTGGCAGCCCCACTCCTCAGTGCACCCCCAGAGAAAAGCAGTCAATCACTCCCGTCTCCTTGGTCTCCAGCCACACTCCGTGCTCATCCAGCCTGTGACTGAGCGTTTCTATCTCTGGCACCCGACCCCGTGTGGAGTCTCCAAACCCAGCAGATCCCTGCGGTGCGTTCCCGCGCTGCTCCTCCCGGGGGAGGAAGGGGAGTCTCCCCGGCTCTGCTGCTTGTTCGGTCCCTGCTGGAGGAGCAGTGGCCCGACTGTATCCCCGATCACAGTTTATGGCAACCCCGAGCTGAGAGCCTGCGCCTTGGCTCCGTCTCTGCAGCCGGCTTCCCCGCTCCGATACCTGGGAGCTCTGCTGCACTCAGTCACCCCCGGTCTTTCTGTGACCCCGAGGGTCCTGAGACCACACTGTCCCATGAGGGTTCCACCCCCCGCTTAGCCCCCGGAGCGACGTCCCTCAGCGGAGCCGACTTCTAAAAGTTCCGATTTTGTGCTCCGTGGCTCTATCACTTGCCAGAAGTGGCCGACGGAGGCCCCCTCCCCCGCCGTCTATCCTCCCGAATATCGCCTCAGATTCACTTCTCCGCACGTCCTACCTTCCAGAAAGTGGTCGCTTCTCTGTTCAGAGAGTTGTTGCTACTCTATTCTTCGATCTCCTGTTGAGTTCGTAGGTGTTCAGAATGGTTTGATCCCTATTCAGCTGAATTCCTGAGACCAGAAGAAATCCAGGTCTCCTACTCCTCCGCCATCTTGTTCCACCCCCTCCTCATGGTTAGGCTTTTTGATGTCCTCCCAGTTTCATATGTCAAAGCATCACATGATATTGAATCAGTTTCATGAAATCTGAAACCACATCACATACTCCCTCTTTTTATGATGTGGCCCTTCTAGGGTTTCAGGTCAATGTCCAAGGTATTCAAAGAGCTCTGTCCACTTTGCTTTGTTGGGACTCCAGTGTTTCTTAGTACTGAATGAACTCCAGAATCTCCAGACAACTTACAGCCCACCCTTTGCCTCAGAGATGTTTTCTGCCAAGCTTTTTGGAATCTTGACCTATGAATCTAAAGCTTAGTACTTCGTGAAAACCTCAAGTAGACACCTAAGCAGATTTCTAGGACATCTTCATATCCAGTAGGTGCCCCAAATTTTGATACCTCACAGCCTCTAAAATCACTTGTCTTCTCTCCCTGCATTAAGGAGAGAGCTGCCCTCAATTTACATTCAACTTCCTTATCTGAGTTTGTAACGTGCATTCTGGCAGAAAGCCTGGATGGATGTGGAGTTCACGTCTTGTTTCCTCTATCCCAAGGAATCACAACTCTGTACTGTCTGTTTTTCAATATCTGATATATTTTATATATATCTTGCCCAGAGTTAGAGCTGTTTATCTGTTGGAATATGTTCAACATCCATTTCTTCTTTATGACATATAACATTGAGGTTGAAAGTTTTAGGGCCTCACTATTTTCTTGTATTCATACTCAAAGTTTTGACAAATGTGTGTGCTTACAAGAGCTGAGTTTTGTTTTGTTTTGTTTTGTACCTGTGTAGTGAAACAAAGAAATTTACAAAACATTCTTTTGGGGAAGTATGAATTATCTGCCTGGGTTTTCAATGCTGTGGTTAAATTTGTGATTTCTATTCTGTTTATTTCCATTTATTTTCTATTTCTATTTTCCTCTAAGTTGTAAAGTCCTTCATCTTATTGAACTTTTATTATTTCTGTTGTAACAATAGAAACTTTCTTTGTTGCATTTGTATGTACATAAACATCATCCTCTTCAAATTTATTAAGTGCTTAATGTGTGCTTTTTTAAGGAATGATAGTAAGTGATTTGCATATATTATTATATTAGATACAATGTTATTATGAAATAATAATATAATAGGTAATTATTTGAGTATTGACAAACATGGTTATGAATTTTTTTAATGGAGTACCTGACTTAATCCTCACAGCAACATTGTGCATTAGTTTCTTCCACTATTCCAATTTCATAGGTGAGGAAACTAAGAGGTTCAACTCAGGTCTTCTTGATGTTGAAGCCTGTACTCTTAACAGCTAATTACTTTCTAATTATAATGCAAAAAGACTCAGTAATTGAGACAGACTTGGATAGGACCAAAGGATTCCAATCAGGATGGAGTTTCTTTATAGCCCATTGCAAAACTTCTTTGGCGGTGATATGGTTAAAGCTATTTGCTGCCCCAAAGCCTGATGCTACACAGGAATGTACCCTGGAGGAGGGTAAGAAATTTCTTCAACTCTCATCTCCTTGCGGGTGAGTCAATAACATGGGGCTTGGAGAGGAAAGGGGTGAAGCCATTTGCCAAGGTTCCTTATTAGTGTTCATCTAAGAATAGAATTAGTATGTTTTAAAGCCCCGAAAAAGAACAATATTGAAGATTTAGAGGAAGAAAAAGTGCTCTTCATCTTCAGGTACCATCTGGGAACTACTGGATAAGTTTTCTGAAGAATTCCTGAAATGTACTGTCATAATAGATAAAATCAAATAAACAGGAAATTAGGAGATGGGCTAGTAGTAGCTTATCAACCTAAATCTTCCATGCCTTAAATACAGCCTGATATATGTGTACCTAAATCTTTAGGCATATGGATTCCAGGCTCCGTAAGGGAGACATGCTGAGATGAAGAAAAGTTTGAGTAACAGAATGGAATGGGAAGTTGCTGGTTTGGGAAGACAGTTTGAAAAGACAATCTGCTCCTATGTGCATGATGGAAGGTAACAGAATGATGATGGGAACTGATAAATTCAGAGTGATCAAGGTTAATTGCAATTACTTTTAAATCTTTGAAGAATCATCTTTGAAAAGGCCCCTTGCATTTTGAGCATGGTAAATAAATTTAGGAAAAATTAAAGAACATAAATATTAACAATAATTATTTGTTTTCTAAGTGCTTTACAGAATATTGGGAACTCTTCCACCCACTGTCTTAGTTTCTCATCAGAGATTGGTATGAGATTTAGTACAACTCACCCATTGCCATTCTTAGGAAATGGGAAAAGGGAAACCAACTGTTGTACACACATATAAGTGTGCCATATATATCGTGAGACGAGACTCCTTTGTGAACATGAAATCTATTCTTTTATTATTTCTTATTACTGTCATGGCAGAACCAGAACATTGGCTCTTAATGCTGTTAATCTGAATCCCACTGTGATTGCAGAAGAAAACAGACATTAGTGCTAGGAAACCCAGCATTTCCCAGGTTTCCCACTTTACTCCGAGGCCACAGGTTTACATCTGACCAAAAATCTGTTGGCAAGTCAAAAAGAAGAGTTCCTGTAACAAAAGGTCATAGTGCATTCTTAACCCTTTTGGATAAATAGCTCTTGCTTAAGTCCAAGCTTGCCCAAGTTATTTGTTTGTTTGTTTGTTTTACAGTGTTTTGTGCTAAAGCCGGCACCAGAAACAGCTACCCTGCCTTTCACCTATGTCCTTCTGTTTCTTATCACAAAATCCCTTCACTTCACAGGTCTTTCTTAAAAATTAAGAAAAACCATTACACACACACACACAAACTCACAAAACTCTTACTCTTCTGCACAGTCAGCATAATGCAATATCCAAAAACAATATGCTCAATATATTTGAGCACCTGAGTGCCCTTTCTCATAAGTCAATTTTCTCAAATGCGAAATGAAATAATGTCAGATATTCCAAATACGCCACACTACACCCATTCATTATGTTTCTTATCTCCACGTTTGGGAAATCTATGGGGGAAAGGATGGAACTTTCAGTTTGCTAAAGAAATGTTAAAGATTTTTCTCTAATTTTAAAGAAACAGTGTAGCGTGAATATAGGATGAAGAGTTCATAGACGGCACTCAAACACTCCATCAGAATGCACAATTCTCCCCAGTGTTCTCAAACATTTCTCCATCTAATTTCACATTTGCGCCATCTACCAGTAACTGACTAGAAATTCATGAATCTGTATTTAGAGGGGGCAATAAAACAGCCTGTCCAGCTTCCTATAGCAGCAGGAGTTAACAGTCTACAGATTTTCTTATTAACAATTTGGTACTTTTCAAATAAATTATAAGGCAAAGCTTTTTTGGTCTTAAATGATTTATGGTAAGATCGTATCAAAGAATCTGTGTTTGTGACCCAGTATCCTTGTGGGCCCCATCTCGGAGTTTAGCACCCAGAAGCAAGGTTTCTTTCTTAGTCTAAGGGTGTCCCTTTTCTATTAACTCATAACTTTTGCTTCTCTCCCGCTTCTTGCTTTTCCCACAGCATTGCACTCATCTGTTTACAAAACAATACTATACCTAAAGATGTACCTCAGTGATTCTCAGGTTTTGGTTTGCATCAGAATCAACTGGAGGGTTTGTTAAATCATGGAACACTGGACTTCAACTCAGCAAATCCTGATTCAGTACGCTGGGGGTGAAACATAATAATCTGTTTTTATTACAAGTTGTCGTGTGCTGCTGATGCCACCAAGCCACACTGTCAGAGCCACTGGATATATATTCAGCACAGAAGACAATACCTCGGACAAGTGAAATGCAGTTCTCTTAAGTAATTGTGTTGGTTCTGGAAAGTTTTTATCTTTTATCTTACTTCTCTTACTTCTGTCACAATACCAGCTTGAACAGATATGTATCTCTTAGCTAATTTGTGCACCAGCAACTTTTTCGTGGTATACTTCCATACTTTTCCTACCAATCAGAACTCACTCACCCACACACTCACAGATCTCCAACAGGTCTTGCTCCTTCTTTCTGTTTTGCCCTGTCTCCAATTCTCCCCTCCTCAGAGAGATTTCACCTAAACTCTGAACTGAGAATCATATGCTCTTCTCTTTTCATATTGTTTTATTATATTTACATATTTGAAATATCGATTCATGGTTCCCTTATTATTGGGATCTTATTTATATCTTGTGTCTAGAACAGTGACTTAGATGGTTTAATTACTGAGTGAAAATGAGGACATTTAATTTGGAGGAAACAAAGTAGATTACAAAAGAAAACCAGAAATGGCCATGATACCGGAAATTTTTAAACTTAAACTAAACTTTTATTTTCTTTAGATGTAAAGGTAAGGATTGTGAATGTCTTGATCTGTTTGTTAATAGCTGGCTTTTGTTTTCACCTTCAAGTGACAATATCCAGAGTAAAAGATACTTAGTCAGACAGAATTATTTCCAGTCCCAGATCCTCCTTTAGGATTGATGTGACTTTAGTAAAGATATATAATTGAATTCTTAAGGATTAAGTTTCTTAATCTGGAAAAGCTGATCTGCTAACTTCCAAAGGTCCAGATGCTTTAAAATCAAATATCTGAAAGTGTTTTTGAAACATTTTGAAAAATACTGTAAATGAAATACGAAAGGAAGAAATTACACTTGTATTCTTACATGCAGAAGAATAAGTGACAGAATTCATTATTATGTGGAGTACTTTTCAAAGAAAGAGGAATGCTGGATTATTTTCCAAGACATATGAGAGAAAAGGTGATAAAATGAGAGAAAATCAGTATCATTGGAAAAAGACAAAACAAAACAAAACTCTGAAGAGACAGGTAAGAAAGATTCCTAAAAATTAAGTTGTCCTTGTTGGTTATTATTCTTCAGTTTTGTACTCCTGGGAAACTCCAGAAATCTTCTTCATTTGTGATTATGAGGGAAGGCAAAATGTTTTCTGACAGTGCTTTTTTGACTGGGTTCTCAGAAAATGGAACTCATGATGGGTTAACTGTGGGGAGAAAACTGAGATGGCAAGGAGTGAATCAGGAGCCAAAGTTCAAGGGAGAGAACACAAGAAAGACCCAAGATATAGTCCCAGATTATTGTATTTTTTTCAGAAATCTCTTTATAAGTGGATCTAAATTCTGATTCCTTCACACATAAGTATCTTTTTCAGATTTCTGTATGTTCATCAGTATAATGCTGAATAATGCTGAATAATTACAGGTAAGCTACAAGGTAATGTTTAATCTTCTATGAATTGAATCATTCTATTTAATGTTCTATATGCACAGCTCAATTGGAGAATAAATCGCATTTGGAAAAGTATCTAAAATTTTTCCACAGCTTGACATTTTAAACCATATGGGTGATAAGGTTGTATTTGTGTGCTCACACAGGTGGGCTGACATATCAAAGGGAATTATTTTGTATTGTATTAATCATAAAAGAAGATGTCAGCCTGCAAAATTTGGATATTCAGCACACTGAAGTACCTACTGAAAGGCAGTGTGAAGGGGAACTTGACAGGAAGTGAGGAACCTGCACTCTGCTCCCAGATCAGGCTCACTACATAGGGACTTAGAGTTCATGTCTCAGGAGGTATAGTGAAGAGTTGGGATCAACACGGTCTTGGTCCCTTTCCAGATCCACGTTTCAAATTCTGATCTTGTGATAATTTTTTTGTGTGGCGCCCAAGCCAGTCTCCCTATGCAAGCAACATTTCCTTTAGTAATTCAAACTAACCTTTGTTTAAGGGCTCCTTATCTGTGATCCCGGGGAAATGCCTCCACAAATCACAAGCCATGGTTGTCAGGGAAACACTTTGAGGAGTCAGTGAAAGATCTTGGTTCCTAGAGCAGGTTCTGACCCGGCAACTCCTTTGATTCCAGGGCCTGTGGTTGCACTTCTGCCTGGAGTTCTGCCCACCATGTCAGATTCCAACCACACCAGTACCTTCTTCTTCCTAGCAGGCCTCCCAGGCCTTGAGACTGTGCACAGATGGCTCTCCATCCCTCTGTGTGCCATGTATGTGCCCTCTCTGACAGGGGACAGCCTGATCCTGTGGATGGTGCGGTCAGAGCCCTCCCTGCACCAGCCCATGTACTGCTGGCAGTGACCGACCTGGGCCTGTCTGCCTCCACACTGCCCACCATGCTCCCCATCTACATGCTGGGTCTCAGGCAGGTGTCAGTGGATGTGTGCCTGGCCCAGCTCTTCTTCATCCACACCTTCTCCATCATGGAGTCCTCAGTGCTGCTGACCATGGCCTTGGACTGTTTTGTGGCCATCAGCAACCCCCTGCACTATGGTACCCTCTTCACAAGCCCGTGTGTTGCCGGCGTGGGCCTGGCCAGCATGGTGCACAGCATCAGGCTCTAGATCCCAGCCCCCATCATGCTGAAGAAGTTGCCTTACTGTCAGAGTCACCTCCTTTCCCACTCCTACTGCCTGCACCCAGATGTCATGAAGCTGGCACGGGCAGATGCCCACATCAACAGTGCTTATGGTCTCTTTGTAGTGCTCTCCATACTGGGGGTGGACTCAGTGCTCATTGTTCTCGCCTATGTGCTGATCCTCCAAACAGTGTTATCCATGGCCTCCAAAGCTGAGCACCTCAAAGCCTTCAACACATGTGTCTCCCACATCTGTGCTGTGCTGCTCTTCTACACACCTATGATTGGCCTGTCCATGCTCCACAGATTTGGGAGGCAGGCTTTCCATTCCAACCCTGTGCTATTCTCCTATTTTCACTTTCTCATACCACCAGTGCTCAGTCCAGTGGTTTATACCATTAAGACAAAGCAGATCCGGCTGAGGATTCTACATTTCTTCAGGTTGGGTGGGGCTGGCATCAGAACCACTCAGGCTCAGTAGGTCTTTGGTAAAGAGAGAAAGGGCATGAGAGACTTTGGAACGAGCCATTTCACATAAAGTCCCATAGTGAGAAGAATGTAACAGGGAGATGGCATCATCTTCATAGGAAGTTCTCACTCATGGGAAGAAATAACACATTCTCATTTATTCGTTTCTCATTATGCAAAGTTTCACTGAATACTTACTCTGTTAAATATACTACTATTGACTCTATAAGTAGAAATAGAACTAAGATATAGCCTCCATTTTAGAAGAAAGTCTCCTAATATTTAGGACTCATGAAGGGGACTGCCAATCTAAATGGAAAAGGAACTCAAAATAATAGCTTAAAGACCTTACAAATGTATAAAAATGCACATAGTACTTTGCCTCAGAGTTTAGGACAAAGAATTTTTGGCAACTGGGGTGATAGCTCAATTTGGAATTCAGTGATATTAGAAGCATTTTGGAAAATCCCCACCAAAAATAATCCTCATGAGGAAAGTCATTCCTTCTCTCTTGTAAAACACTGCATCCCCTTTCCTAAATGTAGCCCTTTCCATACATTAGGTATTTTGTTAGTTTTTGCAGAATAAAAGTGTCTTCCAGAAGCTCTGTCTGTATCTGAGCTCTCTATGAGTCTTCAATAAAGTCTGCTCTCACTTCCTCTCAGCTCCTGTTTGATTTCTATCCTGCATGAAGTGAAGGACCCCTTTTGGCTGATACCGTGGGACCCCTCTCTGGGTCGTGGAAACCAGCCAGTTGGCATAACTTGCAAGGATGAAATGTTCATGGGCAATGAATGTAATTCCAGATATGTGAGAACCAAGCCTATGAAGACTTCTTAATTTCTCCTTTAGAGTATTCCAGGTTTTTTGCTGTTTTTCTCATCTTTTCAATGCAAATTTCAAAAATGGTAAGGTTATCTAGCTCTTAAACTGCAAATATCTCTGGCTAGAGTTACCAACACATATTTTTAATAATAAGAATAAAAAAAAATTTCAAGCAATATTCTTTTAGCTGTAATTTTTTTCTAAAAATCTCATCAGTCTTGAGCACAACTGTAAATGAAAGATGCTTTGAAAATAAAACAAGTGAATTTTATTGCGATAGCCCTTGCACTGAATGCCGTGGCTATTTCTTTGTATATACTTCATAAAACCTTCCCTTGTAGCGTCCTCACGTATATCGGATTAAGAGGGAAACTTAGAGATACAGCGGGGGACGGAAGTAGCAAGTGGATGGATATTGTGACACAAAATACAGGAAAAAAATTATAATTTTGAAAAATCCAATATAAGTAAAAGATTAGCAGACCAAGGATTAAGTAGTCTCATACTATTTACTTACCTCTTGACACACTACAATATGTACTATAATTGGAATTCATAATGATGAAATAAAATCTGAATGAGAAGCCCAAAACAGAAGCTATTTCTTTGAGTGACATGTTCTAAGGAAACATCCATATTACATGTTTAGTATAAACAAAAAATTTCTGTTACTTAAGGATATCTACTTACCCGTCTGTCTGTAATAGCCATAATTAATAGTGCTAAATCAATGCAGAATCACTAATCACTACATTTAGTTGTTGAATATGCCTGTTTCCACAATCTATCTCAATTTAGGCTTTTTTTCTTCTTCTTATTTTAATGACTGGGTAGTTGATGGCACATTTTATTGGCACTATAAATAAAGATGGTTAAGAAGATGGAGAATTCAATTCTGTATATGTTTAGTGTGAGTTTTCTGTAGATAATTAAACAACTATGTACAACAAATGACTATATAATTCTGAAACTGAGGAAAGAGATCAGAGTTTTTTACACAGATATGTTAATAATTAGTATATAGGTGATAGTTAAAATAGCGACAGAGATATTACTGTCCAAGGATTTAAAGGTAAGAATGAGCAGTGGTCAGAGGATAAAACTGTAGGGAAATCAAGATTAAGAGAGAATGAGAAAGTATTTGGTTTTAAATGGACTCAGAGAAGGATAAGGGAGTAGAGAGACTGTTCCTTCAGAAGGCTCATACCAGACAGTTTAAATAAGATAAGCTCTTTTCAACTATTTCAAATACAAAGGTAGTAGTAGCTATGGAATGGGGGTAAAAGTTCCTATCAGCACTCTACCCTGAACTGTAGACTCCTGTCCATAGAACTTTCCCTGGGTGCCTTTAGGGCCTCATTACTGGTCCAATAGCTACGCAGAAAAAAAGATTCTCAGAAACTAAATTTCCACAACCACATAGCGGGACAACAGGGAGACTAAAGGAAAAATTTTCACTGTTCAAATCTCTAAATATAACCACAAATTATCTAACAGTAAAGTGCGTGGACTGTGTGATTTGGAGTGATTAGTCATTATTGAAACTGAAACTGGGAGGCAGAGAAGTGAGATTCGTGTGAGGAACACACACGACTTGGGTCTATAGATCTATATCTACATAAGCCAGAACAGTAGATATACGGTGTAGATATTTAGATTTCCCTCAGACATACATTACAAAAAGTTTTCAGATAATTCCCTCCAAGTGGATTAAGAATTAGCATATATTCTCTTTGTTTCTGAATACATTACAAAACTAGCAAAGAGAACCCAAGACACATTGACAAGAGCTGCCCAAGCTAACAAGTAAGGAAACAGTGGAGATTTTTTTTGAATTGTCCTTCCAGAAGCTGTGCCCTAAGACACTCATTGTAAGAAAGCAGATAGAGAATGAAACCAGAAAGAGCTGTGCAGGAGTATTAGACAAGAAGGTCATATTTATTGCTCTATAGCCTGAGACAAGCAAACTAGCTATTTTCCCAATAAGTATAATATTTGCTTTGAAAAACTTTTTTTCTTCTCCTTTTCTGCACCTTCGCATAGGCACAGGACAAGTCTGAAATTTCATATTTTAAGATCCATTAAGCATTCTTAGTCATAAAATATTAGAAGACTGAGTGTAAGAACTAGACTCTGGGAAAAGAAAGTATATAAGGTGATTGAAGACATACCCGTTTTTTGGAAATGTTTTTAAAAATTATTTTAAGAAACAATTACTTTAAAATTCAATTAAGCATATTTGGTTGGCTAATATTCAAATTGTGCTTAAATAGAGAAAGCATTCAACAAAAACAATTTTTTTTTATTTTAGTTATTTGGATGGAAGAGAACAGCTAGAGAAGATCTATTGAGAATACGGCCACTGCTCTGTTCCCTATGCCTGGAATTTAAAAATGATGAACAAATGATCTGTTATGGAGATAAGTTAAATAATAACTGGTATATTTCTGAATTGCATGTCACATAAATTATATGACAAAACTCAGAGAGTCAATCACCAATTATTGAGCAATTAAAGAAATGGCAAAAAATACTAAGTAATTTATAAATATCCTGGCATTTTTCAAATGATAGAAATCTAGTAATTTTTTATTTTTAGGTGAGAAACCGAAGCTTAAGGATATTTAGTAATTGATCACATAGTTAGAAAGTGGCATGACTGGGATTTGTAATTGGTCAATTTGAATCTGAATCTGATACTTTAAAAATTATATTGCCAATCCTTTCAAACTCTTCCCAAAAACTGAAGAAGGGGGAATGCTTCCTTACTCATTCTATGAAGGTAGGATTACCCTGCTACCAAAGCCACACAAAGACATTCCAAAAAAAGGATATTACAGACCAATATACAGGCATGCCTCCCTTTATTGTACTTCACTTTATTGCACTTTGCAGATAATGAGTTTTTTACAAACTGAAGGTTTGTGGCAGCTGGAAGTTGAGCTGTGTTTATTGTAGCTATAGATATGAGAAACTGTTGTTTTTTATTTGTTCTTTATTGTTCTTTACTCCCCTTTTGACTTTGGCTTTTCCAAAGTATTCCTCCTTAGAGAAAATCTATATTTTTACAGACCTTTTAGCTGTGATCGATAGTTATTTTACTGGACCCCTGTTAGGTTGCTGGTAAGGGATGGTGGGTTGTAGAGAGCAAAATGGAGTCTCTCATGTCAAGCAGGGGCCTGTGTCAAGCAATGATGCAAGCAGTTAAGGTATTGCGAAACAGAGGAGGTCTGTAGAGACCCCAAACTGATGAAATCCCTTTAAAAAGGGAAGGATTTGGGGCACCTAGGGGGCTCAGTTGGTCAAGCGCCTGCCTTCAGTTCAGGTCATGATCCCGGCCAGGGTCCTGGGATCTAACCCCACATCTGGCTCCCTGCTCAACGGGAAGCCTGCTTCTCCCTCTCCCTCTGCCCTTCCCCACCCTTGTACACTCACTCTCTTCTCTCTTCTCTCTCTCCCTCTCTCTTTGTTGCAAAAATAAATAATTAATTAATTTAAAAAAAAAGGGAAGGATTTTGGCAGCAAACTGTCAGCCTCTTCAGACCTGACCCCCTTATGTCTGACCACTTAAAAAAGGCTACTCCTGCCGTGGAAGGCTCTGCCTGATTGATCTTCGAACAGAACCAAGATCCTTCACTGCTTGATCCATCAGAAGCAGTGATGGCCAAGGGCTGACCCAGACCAGACCGATGCCTTATCTCAGCTGCGTACCCACAGACTGACTTCAGGTTTGGTTCCTTAACTTCCTACACCCTTCTGTTATCTTGTTTGTTGTGTGGCTTGTCTTCTGTCCTGCTCTGTGTGCTGTGTAAAAAGCCAAGTTTAATCACATGGTGAATGGTCATTGAGTTTGCCATGCTGAACCTGCTTTATCATTGTGATTTAACTTTGCTTTATGATTGAATAAAGCTGACACTGTGGAAAGACACAACTCCTGTGTGCACCTTCATAGCGTGCTCATGACATGTGTGGAGGAGGAAAGCATACAATAATCTTCCTCTTTTTATTTTATTATGTTATGTTAGTCACCATACAGTACATCATTAGTTTTTGATGTAGTGTTCCATGATTCACTGTTATGATATAACACCCAGTGCTCCATGTACTACGTGCCCTCCTTAATACCCAACACCAGGCTAACCCATCCCCCCACCCCCTCCCCTCTAGAACCCTCAGTTTGTTTCTCAGAGTCCATAGTCTCTCATGGTTCATCTCCCCCTCCAATTCCCCCCCTTGATTTTTCCCTTCCTTCTTCTAATGTCCTCCATGCTATTCCTTATGTTTCACATATAAGTGAAACCATATGATAATTGTCTTTCTCTGCTGGACTTATTTCACTTAGCATAATACCCTCCAGTTCCCTCCCCCAAGGAGCTACCCTGGGAAATCATCTTGTGCTGTAGCTTCTGCGGAGCGGAGCTTCCCTGGGATTCTATGATGTGCTTTACCTGGGCTACAATGTGAGTTGCTGTGTTATACTCTACTGCTCTCACACACAGTAGAAGATCTGACAAACCTGGTCAGTAAATATTGATCTTCTCTGGAAAATTACCATCACATAATCATGTCTGCTTCTTCGGCTTCCATTATCAATACCTCGATATTCATTCTCACGGGGTTCCCTGGCCTAGACCAGTACTATCCCTGGTTTTCAATTCCCTTCTCTTGCATCTATGCCATGGTTTTACTGGGAAACTGCCTGGTGCTGCATGTGATCTGGACAGAGCCGAGCCTTCACCAGCCCATGTTCTACTTCCTGGCCATGCTGGCCCTCACTGACCTGTGCATGGGGCTGTCCACAGTGCACACGGTGCTGGGGGTCCTGTGGGGGCTCAGCCAGGAGATTGGTCTGGATGCCTGTATTTCACAGACTTACTTTGTCCATAGTCTGTCTGGCACAGAGTCTGGAGTCCTTCTGGCCCTGGCCTTTGATCGCTTCACCGCAATCTGCAATCCTCTGCACTACACATCCATCCTGACCAACAGTAGAGTCATTCATGTCATGGTGACCATTTTGATGAGGGCTGCTTTGCCCATTCTCCCTGTCATCATTCGCCTGAAGTTCTTCCATTACTGCCGCCCCCACATCCTCTCCCACTCTTTCTGCCTGCACCAGGACCTACTCCGACTCGCCTGCTCTGACGTCCGCTTCAACAGCTTCTATGCCCTGGCTCTGGTCATTTGTACCTTGTTGTTGGATGCTGTGCTCATTCTCATCTCCTATGTTTTCATCTTGCATACAGTGCTGGCAATTGCATCCCAGGAGGAGAGGCTCAAGTCCTTGCAGACCTGTGTGTCCCACATCTGTGCCGTCCTGGTCTTTTACATCCCCATCATTGGCCTCACCATGGTGCACCGCTTTGGAAAGCATCTCTCACCTTCCGTTCATGTCCTTATAGGCAATATCTATATTCTCTTCCCACCCCTGATGAATCCCATCATCTACAGTGTAAAGACCCAGCAGGTCCGAAGCAAGATGAGGAAGTGGTTTTCCCTGAAAATGTAGTGGAAGCCTTGGATTTTCTAGTTGGAATGTTTTAAGGTCAAAAGAGTAATGCTGCTTCCTGTATGTGCAACAATGAAAAATTTGAATAATTATTTCTATAACTTTATGGCCTTTTATGATGACTTGAGTATTAAAGTACTTAAGAGGCTTTCTAATGCAAGAAACAAAATAGAAGTAAGTTTTGCTACTACATATTCCAGGAGAGGTTTCTGAAAGTTTGTAATAGAATAATTATGACCTAATAGACACAACAATAAGTGTTTCTGAATTTTGTTAATATGATCTTGAAACACGATTGTCATATTAAAATTGTGATCCTCTGTTCATCAATATTTGCATTCCATTTAGACACACTCCTCATAAAATTTTGGAAAGCTCCCTATTGTTTAGATCCAATAATTGATTATTGTATCAAAACACATGATGCAATGAAATTAGACTTTCTTCATTCCTACAGGTGAGGTGAGGAACATCTGAAACTATGATGCTGAGTCCTCTCCCACCTGTATTTCTTTTTCCCCATTAGTGACTAATGTAAGTCTATTAAAGAATTTTGGAATAAAAAGATGTATAATCTCTGCATCCCAAAGATTTATTTCTTAGAGACTCTCCATGTGATGGAGATATGACCTTATTGCGTATAAATTTTTCATTTTACATTATTTTGTAACATTCTATCATTAGGATTTCTTCATGGTATTTTAAATTCTTTATAAAGTCTGTAAGAAGACAGTTTAGAAACTACCACAAAAGCACAATTGAGGACTGATGGTGCTTCTCTTAGAGTTTGATTGTAAGAACCAAAATAAGATAAGGGATATGATAATATTTAAGCTCTATGAGCACACTAAATAATTGCTTATGGTTTGGTGCCCAAACTGGTTTCATAGTTGATGTTCAAATTTCCGGTTTGTGAAATTGAGTTGATGGTATGTTGTTCAATGAGATAGTGACAAAGAAGGAGTATTGTTTATGTGACAAGATAGCAGAACCTATGTTGAACACATTTTTATTTGAGATATCTCGGGAATATTGAAATTATTGAGTTGAGTAAGTATCCCTAGTGTTTCAGACACAGTGCTAGGCACTACTAAGGTACAGGAAAACAAGGAGAGGAAAAAGTGTACTTTACGTTCAGTATAACAGGTGACACAGATGAAAATTATTAAGCATCCATCTATATTAACTATTCTGATGAATGTCATTCAGAAATGAAGAATGCACTGACAGCCTGCCAGGGCACTATAATCTAGCACAAAGGATTTGAGTAATGACTCCCCTGAGAATATGTAGTTGAGGCTTAAAGACTGAGGACAAATGACCTGAGGAATGTAAGAAAAAGAATTTTCAGACAAAACAAGGAGAAAAACAAAACTGCAAATACACCATAATGTATGAAAAACAGGTGAATAAATAACTATGAAATTCAGGTATAAAAATTGAATAGTAGGCAGGTACATGGTTAGAAAAGATGAGATTTTAATTTAGTTTTAATCCTTAGGGCAATATGCAAGTATTAATTTATTGCAATTAGAATGGTAAAATGATAAAATATTTATGCTAAGAACATCAGTCCTGCTACCAAATAGACGAGAACAAGAGTTGACAGCAGAAGACTAGATAAAAGAGTCTTAATAAAAGGATACAGTAGTGATTGAACATAGGTCTGCTCAGGGAGTTGTAAGAAGTGGGTGCATAGGAGATATATTTAATAGATGGGATCATAATCAATGTTGATTATTGATTGACTGCAAGGGATAAGAGAAATGGAAGTGCCAATCATGTTTAGGTTTTTGAAATGACAAACTATTGAGGCCCTATAGCCATGTCCTATTATAAGGAAGCTATGGATGAATGGGATTTGTTTTAGAAATATTCTTTTTGGGGGGCGGAGCAAGATGGCGGAGGAGTAGGAGACCT